>NW_028261385.1:140351825-140599325 GCF_051295495.1 Thamnophis sirtalis | reverse complement strand
TAAAATGTAAAGACCCAGTTAAGTTTTAAATTAGGGTTTTGTGAAAGCATTTTGCCATGCTTGAATCTAGTTAGGGAAAGGCATGGTGGGATAAAGAGGAGGTACAAATGATTCCCTTCTGTCTGTAGCTACGAGCCATGGGGCTAATGAGAGCTCCTGGAGTTAGAATGGAGTAATTTTGCATTAGGAGTAAATAAGTTAAAAAGTTTATTGTTTATGACAACCATAGGTGATAGCAATGTGACCGAGCATAAAATTCAATATTTAAAAAAATCACAAATAAAATAGAATAATAAAAATAATGTTCGACACAAAAAATTAGGAGCTGGATTGGTGGAGTGGTTACGGCACTAGGGTAGAAATTGGAACAATTTCCTGCTTTAGGCACAAAGCCAGCTGTGTGACCTTGGGCCAGTCTCTCTCTCGCTCATCCCTAGAAAGAAGACAAGGGCAACTCACTTCCGAAAATTGCAGGGACAAGTCCAGGCAGTTGCCAGGAGTAAAAACTGGTTTGAAAGTGTACACGCTAGATCCAAGGAAGTCAAAAAGACAAAAGAGCAGAGCATGAAACAATGGAACGAATACTTCTCAGTCTGCACATTGTACCAAGCCTTATATCACTCTGCCTCACTCTACTAATAGCAGTTAGATTTATATACCGCTTCATAGGGCTTTCAGCCCTCTCTAAGCAGTTTACAGAGTCAGCATATCGCCCCCACAGTCTGGGTCCTCATTTCACCCACCTCGGAAGGATGGAAGGCTGAGTCAACCTTGAGCCGGTGAGATTAGAACCGCTGAACTGCAGATAGCAGTCAGCTGAAGTGGCCTGCAGTACTGCACCCTAACCACTGCGCCACCTCGGCTCTTCAGGTGGGGCAATGCTGGTGGGGCAATGCACTCTCTAAATTCCACAGGTTTTTAATTGATCATATAGTGAGTTGCATATTCTCCTTTGTAATGTATCATTATGAAAAAAAAAATTATGCCTCATTAGTAACATTCTTTCTTGATGCACAGTAAGCCTCAAGCAAAACCTGTAGCTTTTATTTGTATAGCTTGTCACAAAACTAGAAGGTCAGGAGTGTAATACTGCCACGGCTTCTCCCTAGCCACATGCAGAACAATTCTGCTCAAAATTTTCAACCTTTTTACCAGCTGCACTACCCATACAATGTAATTCAGAATACATATAATAGAGAATAATAATAACTCCCTACTCAACTAGGAGAGCTGTTGTGGCCCAGCAGGAGCCGTTGGAGCTGCTATCAGACTCCGACAGTGAGGGCCCTATGAGTCAGCTCTGGAGGATGTGGAGGACCCTGGACAGGGTTCCGACTCCAAGCAGGGTGCAGAGAGGCTGGTTGGCCACCAGAAGGCGCCTGAGCCTTGGACCAGTGGGGAGGAGACAAGGGAGTGTGAGCCTGAGGTCAGCAGTGAGTTGTTCCTGGATGCCCGGCACCAAAGAGCTAATAGGCGTCAGGAACAGTTGCGCAGTTACAGGAGGTAATTGCACTCAGCTGGTGGTCATTAGGCTCCTCTCCAGACTATAAAAGGACTGCTTGTGCACACACCCTTCTTGCAGAAGTCAACGCAGGAACTAATGTCGGAGAACATTATTGTGGATTGCTGCCAAGCCTTATCTGTGCTGGATTGCTGCCCAAGCTTGTCTGTGCCGGTTTGCTGCCAAGGACCTGTCTGTCTGTTAATTAAATGCCGTAACTTATCTTTGGCTCGGAGTGTATGTTGGTGTGGGATGGGGGGGGGGGTCAGAACAGAGAACTATACCATTCTAGACAAATGGCTATAAAAGACAATCTCTTCTTAAAAACCTCCAGTGATCACCCACAACTTCTCAAGGCAAGCCATTCCACTGATTAATTGTTCTTACTGTCAGGAAATTTCTCCCTACTTTTAAGTTGAATCTCTCTTTCATAAGCTTCCATCCATTACTTCTTGTCCTGCCTTCAGATACTTTGGAAGATACGTTGATGCCTTCATCTCTGTGATATCCCCTTAAATATTAGAAGACTGCTATCATGTCACCCCTAGTCCATCTCTTTGTTAGACTAGGAATGCCATTCATCATATGTTTTAGCTCAAGCTCCTAATAATATTTGTTGATCATCTCTGCACCCTTTCTAGAGTCTCAACATCTTGTTTGTATCATGGTGACCGAAACTGGATGCAGTATGCCAAACGTGGTCCTAGCAAAGTAGTATAAAGCTGTACTAACACTTCATATGACCCAATGCATCCTAGGACTGCATTTTGGCAGCTACAGCATATTGCTGGCTCATATTTAAGTGGTTGCCCACTAGGACTCTTATGTCCCTCTCATAGTTACTACTATTACACTGAATGCTTCTCTCTGTGTAGATGTAGTTCCACTGAGGGCAAAACATTGAGTGTGGTTGGTCAGGCAGTTATGAAACCATCTGCTGATGATGTTGTATATCCCAAATTTTCCAGTCTTACCAAGAAGTAAGTTGTGGTCTATTTTGTTCAAATGCCGTACTGAACTTCAAGTATACTATGTTGACAGCATTTTGTTGGTCCATTAATGTCATATTTGTCAAAAAATGCAGTCAGGTGTGTCTGGCATGGTCTGTTTTTCACGAAAGAGATCATTCAAATCTTTGTTTCTATTTTTTCCTTCTTCCTTTTATCGGTGTGTAATTATGTTCAAACATCAACTTATCTGGAAGTGTCAGCTAATCTATCTCAACTCTAAGCACTTCTGATGTGACGCTATATTTGCTCTTTAGATAATCATTTTGAAAAGGTGTCTCCAAAGAATTATATGAAAAGCTTTGTTCTTGGGTTGACAACAACAGCAAATTCTCTCTGTCTCCATTAATTCATCTATGGGCACACTGATGTTGAACACGAAAGTGTCATCGACTTGGTTTAATCATTATATATTACATGTTATTAACCCATTACTCAAGAGTACACCAATCATTACTCCATATGTAGTTTGCACAGATTGTTACTCTATTGAATTTTCTATTGAAATATACTAGTTTTGATTACAAGATCCGATTCACACATCTGTGCTCAAAAGATAGCGCTAAACAGCTGAAAACCTGTTGCAGTATGCTAAAATATGAGGAGAATCAAACAGTGTTAAATCTATCCGCTTAAACAGAGTTCATAAATAAATCATGAAATGAGCTTCTTGGAATGTTAAGGTTTACATCCGATTTTTCAGAATTCAATGACAGTGCGTGTTTCATTTGATGTTTGACATCCTTTATGTCTCACCATCTCCTCCAAATAGGCATGATTACTTTCCTATGTTCTAGGATGGAAGGAATTTCTGAAGCAGATGCCCCATCTGCAGCTCTTGGGCCAACAATCTGAAGGCCACTTGGATCCATGAGATTATCCATATTATTTGGGAGGTAATCCAAAAGTACATTAGCTGATGCTCTTATTGGGTGCCAGGAACAGTTGAACAACCTTCCCACTGTATACTTGGCAATTGAGACTACATCTCTTTTATATGATGATGGCAGAGGTGGTATTCAGCAGGTTCTAACCAGTTCTGAAGAACTGGTAGTGGAAATTTTGAGTAGTTTGGAGAACCGGCAAATATCACCTCTGACTGGCCCTGCCCCATCTATTCTCTGCCTCCTGAGTCCCAGCTGATTGGGAGAAAATGGGGATTTTGGCAGTAACATTCCCCTGGAATGGGGAAGGAATGAAGATTTTACAGTATCCTTCCCCTGCCACACCCACCAAGCCACACTCACAGAACTGGTAGTAAAAAAAAATTTGAATCCCACCACTGGATGATAGGTTACTACATGGAAACCAAAGTATGATTTCTCTCATGGATCTATGGAAACAGATTTGCCTATTTGATATTCCCCATATAAAGAACTCAAAATGAGTTACATGTCATTACATGTCATCATGTAATTTCACTTCCAGGATTATTTCAATTTCAGTTTGCAATGTACATAGATTCTTCTATGCAGAAATAGCTACGGAAAGAAAAGGAGTTAGGTGTTTAGTCTTCTTGTAAGCTATTTTAAATGTTTATATTTTTGTAGTCTTTGTTTGTTTCTTCATGTGGGGATTTTCCAAGGAAAACACCCACACATTAACAGGACAGACATATTGACTAAATGCAAATTCAAGGTAGATTTGACCTGGATTGACACTGCTCGATCCATTTCTGTTCTTAATCTTAACCACACCAGATTTTCTCTATTCTTGGCAAAGTAGATATTTTTTTAGAAAGGAGATGGAGAATAAGGTAAAGATTCCCCTTGCACATATGTGCTAGTTGTTCCTGACTCTAGGATGCAATGCTCATCTCCGTTTCAAAGCCAAAGAGCCAGCGCTGTCCGAAGACATATCCGTGGTCATGTGGCTGGCATGACTAAACACCGAAGATGGACGAAACGCTGTTACCTTCCCACAAAAGTGGTCCCTATTTTTTAACTTGCATTTTTACATGCTTTCGAACTGATAGGTTGGCAGAAGCTGGGACAAGTAATGGGAGCTCAGTCCATTACACAGCGCTAGGGATTCAAACTGCCAACCTTTCTGATTGACAAGCTCAGCATCTTAGCCACTGAGCCACCGCATCCCTCAGAAAAAAAAGGGAAAAATAGTCATCTTACAATGCTCCTTCAGAGCATGGACAGAGATGAGATAAAACCTACCTCTAAGGAAATTGTTGTAAATACAAGTTGAAGTAGAAGCCTGTTTATTTGGGACGTTGTTAAATTATTGAATTCTTGTTGAATAATAATATTGTGAGGCACCAATGATTTTTGGAAGTTCTCCACCAAAGCTGTGGGCAAGAAAATCAGGTGAATGGTTTCTTTGAATTACTTTAAAAATATCTAATAATTTCTCGAAGATGGTCTTTCTCTTAGCAATGACAAGAATATAGCTACTGGAACATCCCAATGAGGGGAAATTCCCCATTAAAGCTTTGAGGTGAAATGGAAGCATGGGAAGACAGAAAGGAAACAGAACATCAAAAAGAAGGATGTATAATAAAAGATACAATACACATCATAATCTATTCATGATGATGTCAGAATGACCTTTTCCTCTGAAAATATATCTAAAGCAAGTTCTTTGTCATCAAACTGACTAACAAACAAAGGGGGGAAATGATCAGGAATATTTTTCTGTCCAGTTCTAGTTAATAATTAATGTTTCCTTGTGATTTGTGAGTTGCCAATGATTTATAAACCAAATATTCAATTAGTAGGACATCTTAAGAGCCGAGGTGGCGCAGTGGTTAAATGCAGCACTGCAGGCTACTTCAGCTGACTGCAGTTCTGCAGTTCGGCTGTTCAAATCTCACCGGCTCAGGGTTGACTCAGCCTTCCATCCTTCCGAGGAGGGTGAAATGAGAACCCGGATTGTTGTTGGGGGCGATATGCTGACTCTGTAAACCGCTTAGAGAGGGCTGAAAGCCCTATGAAGCGGTATATAAGTCTAACTGCTATTGCTATTGCTATTGCTATCTTTCTATTGACTCTCACAAAGGAAACATCCCTGGTGCTGTAGTTCTGTACAGATGTGCAATATACCTCTACTCTACCCTAGAGTCAAAGTGATACAATTGCAGGCTACTCCGGCTGACCGCTAGCTGCCGTTCGTCAGTTCAAATGTCACCAAGCTCAAGGTTGATTGATTCAGCCTTCCATCCTTCCAAAGTGGATAAAGTGAAGACCCAGATTTCTGTGGGGGGGGGGATATGCTGACTCTGTAAACCACTTAGAGAAGGCTGTAAAAGCACTATGAAGCGGTATATAAGTCTAAGTGCTATTGCTATGATGGTCTTCTCTCCTTTTTACTCCCATATTCACTACTCAAGCTGTTTCCTCACTGCTCACCTTCATTAAGACTATAAAAGGATGATGAAGGGAAAGATATGATCTTCCATTTATTTTCCCCAGTACCAGATCTAAGCATTAATTATGGAAAAAATGATGGAACCAAACTTATATAGCAAATGAGAAATAAGTCTTGAATAAGAAACCTTCAGACATGTTTTTACAAATACGATTAGCTATGGTACAGTTTCTGATGCAAAGTTTAAAACTCAGAACATTTTCAGCAAGAAATAACAACATCTTAAAAGTCAAATAATTTTGTATGCATTACCTGTTGAAAGGAGTTTGTCACATTCCCTTCAGCAAATAGAACATGAAAAAAATGATGCATTTGTGAAGGTATATTAAATATGTATAATCATATTAAAATTAATATACTGTCATTAGTATGCATTGCTAATAATACCATGTTATGGGGATCAAATGTAGCTTCACGCCATGTTTTTGACAGGAGATATAAGGTAGATTTAATACATCAGACCCAGCGAATATAAGTAATCCTTGACTTATGACAGTTCATCTGGTGACCATTCAAAGTTACAATGGCACTGAAAAAAATTATTTATGATCATTTTTCACACTTACGACCATGGCAGCATCTCCATGGTCACATGATGAAAATTCAAATGCTTGGCAACTGATTCATTTTTATGATGGTTACAGGGCCTCAGGGTCACGACCTTTTAACAAGAAAGTAAATGGGAAAGTCAGATTCACTTAACAACCATGTTACTAATCAGTGGTGGGTTTCAAAAATTGTTGGAACCTACTCTGTGGATGTGGCCTCCTTTGTGGGAGTGGCTTGCCACCCATGTGGCCGGTTATGAAATTATGAATTAGTACTTAGGTCGGTCCAAGTAGCTATTCAGAAACTCTGGCATTGAAGCATGCAGGTCTTAAAGCTGTCAAGTTACAAGATCCTTGCCAGTGGTGGATTTCAAAAATGTTTGGAACCTCTTCTGTAGATGTGGCCTGCTTTCGGGGTCCACTGGTGGAACCTCTTCTAACCGGTCCGGTAGATTTGACAGAACTCCACAATCCAGCCACAAAACTGATATTTAGAAAGTCAAAAGTATACATTATTATTTTTTTTAAATGGAAAGGAGAGTTCCTTGCAACTGGAGTACTTTGACCTATTTTATTTCCTCCTCCAAATTTGGAATAGTTTTCTAATCCAATTGATAATCCCCCCCACTACAAATGTTTTAGTGCTTTTTGTTCATTTATATTAGACTTCTCATTAAAAAAAAACTTTTTTTAATATGGATTATCAATAAGAGATTCATTAATACACATTCTTATAATGCTTAATATAGAATGTTAAATGAACAGCACACACCAAGCGTACAGCAAGAATATTACTAGATAATTTTTCATCTCTTGAAAAATCCATATATGCCCACACAAATGAATACCCTCGCGAAAGCTTATTGGCCCGTCTCTTATGTATAGACTGTCGTGATTTGTAGCATAAAATAGAAGCAGAAAGAAGAGTAAAGAATTGCTTTTCTGGGAAGGTAATGAAATGTTTCAAACTGTAAATTATAATAAAAAGCAAAGGGCAGGAATCAATTTTTCTTCCCAATCACATTTTAACCATAATAACACCAACCTAATAACTTTTCTATCTTTTGGAAGATAAGAGAAAATGGATGTCAGTGATCAATGTTTTGTATTTTATTATTATAATTTTTTTTAAAAAGGTATCAAGGAAATGGTATAGCTGAATAGGGATTCTATTACCTGTTACTGAAGAATTGTACAGTTTCTGCATTTAATTTTCTAGATTTTACTTGCCTCTTTGTCATCCACTTTCTATTTACAATCAGTTCCCTTCCTCCCGATGTTGTTTGGAAACATATTTCTTAATTCTTTAAATATGACTTGGTGCGTAATAAAAAAAAAAATCCTTTCCGGAGAGGAGGATGGAAGGGAGAGAAAGAGAAGGAGAGATAGTAGGAAAGGAGGAGGAAGAGTGGAGGAGAGGTAAGGGAAGAAGAACGAGATAAGGAGAGGTGGGTGGAAGGGAGAGAAAGAGAGGGAGAGATAGTAGGAAAGGAAGAGGAAGAGTGGAGGAGAGGTAAGGGAAGAAGAAAGAGGTAAGGAGAGGTGGGTGGAAGAGAGAGAAAGAGAAGGAGAGGAGGGAGGAAGGGAGAGAAAGAGAAGGAGTGAGGGTAGGAAGGGGAAGAGAGAGGGTAAGAGTAGGGTAGAGGTAAGAGAAGAAAGAAGGGGAAGGAGAGGAGGAAGGAAGGAAGTAGAGAAGGAAGGGAGAGAGAAAAGAAAAGAAAGAGAAAATAAGGTGGTGTTACAACAGGTGCTAGGGATGGTAAACAATGCAATCCAAACTGTACTCTATAATCTTTTAAATGGAATAACAATAGTGTAAGAATGGCAAAGAAAAAGAATAACTATGTGAATGTATACCTAGAATTGTATGTAAGAGAATAAATGACAGTAAGAATATAAAGCATAATATAGATAAACAATATTTGGTTATAAATAGCTAAGTATAAATAAATATAGAATTGTACCTAAAATGGATAACGAATAAAGAGACCATGAATGTAAGATAGAAAGGTATAGAAAGGGAAAACACTAACTGCAAAGAAACCGATACGGAACTGCTGTATGATATATGATGGAACTTCTTGTTCCTATGTTGTCTTAAGTCATGTGTTTGTTTTTGTTGATGTCTTTATGTGTTTAAAATAAAAACTTAAATACTCCTATTTAATATCTACATGAAGTTGCTGGCTAATATTATTGGCTGGGGTAATGCAGGGATGAAATTCAACAGGTTCTGACAGGTTCTCGAGAACCAGTAGCAGAAATTTTGAGTAGTTCGGAGAACCTGCAAATACCACCTCTGGCTGGCCCCAGGAGTGGGGTGGGGAATGGAGATTTTGCAGGATCCTTCCGCTGCCATGCCAACAATTGGCATGGCAGCGGAACCAACCAACAACATGCCACATGCAGAACAATTCTGCTCAAAGTTTTCAACCTTTTTACCAGCTGCACTACCCATACAATGTAATTCAGAATACAGAATAATAGAGAATAATAATAACTCCCTACTCAACTAGGAGAGCTGTTGTGGCCCAGTAGGAGCCGTTGGAGCTGCCACCAGACTCCGACAGCGAGCAGCCCTATGAGTCAGCTTTGGAGGATGTGGAGGACCCTGGACAGGGTTCCGACTCTGAGCAGGGCGCAGAGAGGCTGGTTGGCCACCAGGAGGCGCCTGAGCCTTGGACCATTGGGGAGGAGACAAGGGAGAGTGATCCGGATGCCAGCAGTGGGGAGGAGCCAAGGGAGTTGTTCCTCGATGCCAGGCACCAGAGAGCTAATAGGCATAAGGAACAATTACGCAATTACAGGAGGTAATTGCACTCAGCTGGTGGTCATTAGGCTCCTCTCCAGACTATAAAAGGACTGCTTGTGCACACGCCCATTTTGCAGAGGTCAATGCAGGAATGAATGTCGGAGAACATTACTGTGAGCTTGGCAGGCTGGTTTGCTGCCAAGCCTTATCTGTGCTGGATTGCTGCCCAACCTTGTCTGTGCCGGTTCGCTGCCAAGGACCCATCTGTCTGTTAATTAAATGCCGTAACTTATCTTTGGCTCGGAGTGTGTGTTGGTGTGGGACGAGGGGGGTCAGAACAGGAGAGCAACACAGAGAAAGGGGCATGGGTTCAACCTCCCTCCTCCACCAACATTGACTTGCTTTCAATTCCTGTTTTTAATGTATTTTAATTTCTACTTCTTCCCCTTCTTTCCTGTGATTTATAAATGTTGCATATGCCAAAAAGGAGCAGCACATTATGTATGTGTGCTTATATTTATGACAAATGTTGTAGATTTTAAAGCTTTTGTTGTTGGTTTTTCAAAGTTGGCTTTTTAATGTGAGAGAATAGAAAAACATGCAGACAATGCAGAAAATTCACAGGGAACAAGATTTGATTGATGTGAACACCCTTCGCTGTAAATACTTAATGTGTTTCGGGGAGGACAAAATTGGTCCTATTGGCAGTCTAGCTATCCTTTTCACTTCATAAGTATAGATTGGGCCAATTTGAGAATTTACAACTTTTGAAAACTCAGCCAAGGTATGTATAAAGTAAAAAAAAAGAGGGGGGATGTGCCTTATTGACATTCTACTAATTTTTATAGTTTTTTTTCCTTGTTCTACTTCTTGTGCCAGTGCTTTAAAAAAAAAAACAAGAGGGAATTATTTCCCACAATTTACAATATATCAGCAAATATATTTGCTGTTATAATAATACACAATGTGTTTGCTAAGAAGCATATGTTATTCTTAATATTAAAAAAAATAAGTATTGTGGGAAAATTTTAGCTATTTTATTTAAACAGTTGCTGTATAGTTTTGCATCCAAATATTTATTAATGATACCATTGTTCTAATTTGTTTGAAATGTGCTTCATTTTATTTTTCCTAGTCTGATTCCCAGAGGGCAATCAGAACATTTATAAAGTATTAATTTAATCATCAAATAAGAAAGTGAGTAAAATCTGATGGGAATCACAGTCATAATTAATTGCCAATCACTTTCCAGATTTAATTTAAGATGTTAATTGTAACCTTTAAGCTTTGGGGCCATGACTTTCTGAAGGATTCCCTCTCTTGATATGAACATTAATGCTGATATTACGGTGAGCTGGAGTGGCCCTCTTATAAATACCCTCATTTTCTGATGTCATTTTCTCAGGCTCCCAGATGAGGACTTTCATTGTTGTTTTTAAACTATAGATTTAAGTTTAAGTTTAAGTTTTATTTTATTTATATGCCGCCCTATTCCCTAAAAGGGACTCAGGGCGGCGAACAACTTAAACGGGAAGGGAAAACATACAAGTACAAAATACACATATTAAAATGACCAACAACCACACCTGTCGAGAGGGGAGGGGAGCTCAACAACCCCAGGCCTGCCGACACAGCCAGGTTTTGACGGCTTTCCGGAAGGCCTGAAGAGAGGTGAGGGTCTGAATCTCCGCGGGGAGTTCGTTCCAAAGGGCCGGAGCTGCAACAGAGAAGGCCCTCCCCTGGGTCGTAGCCAGATGGCATTGGCTGGTGGATGGGACAGGACAGACATTTGTCTAAAATGATATAGCAGGGGGTTGGATTAGGAGACTTCCAAGGTCCCTTCTAGCTCTATTTTAATTGATCTCATCTTGGACAGTAGAATATTCTAAACGGCAGGGGCCACAGCACCAAAAGACTCTTCTCCTGGACTCCACCAGTCAAAAGCCTTTGAGAGAGAGGATCTGAGGTAGGCCTCTTCCACTGTAGTAAGTGGGGCAAGTTATTGGGATGAGGCAGCTCCTCAGATACCCTGGACACATGCCATTGTTGTTAGTTGCAAAGTTGTGTCCAACCTATTATGACCCCATGGACAACATTCCTCCAGGCCTTCCTATCCTCTACCATCCTCTGGAGTCCATTTAAGTTCACGCTGATTGCTTCAGTGACTCCATCCAGCCACCTCATTCTCTGTTGTCCCATTCTTCTTTTGCCCTCAGTTTTTCCAAGCATTAGGTTCTTCTCCACTGAGTTCTTCTTTCTCATTAGGTGAGAATGGCATAAAGGATTATAAAGATAATGCCATAAAGGATTTTAAAGATAATGACCAACATCTTGAATGGGACCCAAAAATAAACTGGCAACCAGTGCAGCTTGCATAACAACAGTTACTTTAGATATATATATTATTTAAAATAACTACCAGAAGCATAAGCATATGTTTTTGCAAGAGTAAATCTCCACTTTTTCCATCCTTTCCATTTTTACCTTTAATCAAAAACTTCCGAGGTGAAAAGCATCATCATTCATATGGAAAATTGCTTGGAAGTCTAGAAATCCAGTTTAAATTAGGATTCCAGTACGTTGGGCAAACCTACCATATATGATCTCATTTTTATCATCTCCAAACTTGTTTCTCTTTTTCCAATCAGAGTATATGCTAGAAGTATAAAAAGTAGTTTTCAAAGTCCCTGACATCGTTATAAAGTAATTTCTTAGTGAGAAAAATAAATGACCCAGTTATTTGGAGTACACAGTTATTTGCAGACGTTTTAATGTTGAAAGCAGTTTGTTTTCAGTTTTGAATTCACTCTATTTCAGAGTTGGTATGTTATTTTCATTTGAAGAAATATATTCTGTGTCTGCTATTTAAACTTCTGTAACAAACTAAGAACAATATCAATCTAATGATGTCCTTCTTCCAGATCATTCTCAAATGATTTGAATTAATATATTGCCATTTATAGCTGGTGTAATATGGTGTGTGAATTGTTTTTACTGTACAGTCAATTACAGGACTTAGCAAAATAGATTTAAAAGAAAATGTATACCATAACCACTTTCAAGACAATACTTTGTATTTAATATTACAATGATCATTGATATTTTATTTTATTTTCAATGATAAGTATATACATTCTGTATACATTTTTAATGTTCTCATTGAGTAAGATCTTGTGAGCTTATAAAACTGATTTCATTTTGTCTTCTGTGAAACCCAACTAGAATATATATTGCTGGAATATATTCAACAGAAATTATTTTCTATCAACAGACAAGTCTCTAATCTTGCTATGTCCTCTAATGTCCTATTCTTGGAATTAATTTTATATACCCTTGTGTTTAAAACCTGTAGATGATCAAGAATTGAACAAATTAGTCATGCTTTCATGTTCATACTTATTCATTTTTCATGTGCACCTGTGAATATTATGCTTAATCAATGTGTTCAGAGCCAAATATCATACATTGTTGGGGTATAGTATGCGAGCAAAAATAGTTTGGCTTAAGGAAGGAGGGAATGAAGGAGAGAAGGAAAGGGGGAAGGAAGGAGGGAAGGAAGGAGGAAAGGAAGAAGGAGAGAAGAAAGGAGGGAAGGAAGGAGGGAAGGAAGGAGGGAAGGAAGGAGGGAAGGAGAGAAGGAGAGAAGAAAGGAGGGAGGGAAGGGGGAAGGAGGGAGGGAAGGAAGGAGGGAAGGAAGGAGAGAAGGAGAGAAGAAAGGAGGGAAGGAAGGAGGGAAGGAAGGAAGAAGAAGTAGGATTGTTGTAAGATAAGATGGGTTTTTGGGATGGTAAGAAAGCAATTTCAAGTATATTGTCAACTGTAGGGGATAAAAATGGTTACAAATACATATTATTAATAACAGTTAATAAAAAAAAGAGAATAGAGGAACAAAGCATGGAATGGAGCATTAACAAGGACTCTCATTTCTGCAGTGGTGACTGTGAGTATACAGGTAGTCCTCAAACAAAAAAAATAGTTTGGCTTGTAAGCTAGTATAAAAATAAGAGATCCTAGTTTTCGGAGAACAACATTAGTATGAATGGGATAAAATTGGTCTTTGGTTCTGCTTGTGGCATACTGGCCCAAGAGCCAAGGTGGCGCAGTGGTTAAATGCAGCACTGCAGGCTACTGCTAGATCAGCAGGTCAGTGGTTCAAATCTCACCGGCTCAGGGTTGACTCAGCCTTCCATCCTTCCGAGGTGGGTAAAATGAGGACCCAGATTGTTGGGGGCAATATGCTGACTCTCTGTAAACCGCTTAGAGAGGCCTGAAAGGCCTATGAAGCGGTATATAAGTCTACTGCTATTGCTATGTGCCGAAAGAGACACATAATGCCAAATCATTAGCTAGCAATGTTATGTCAATCATCTAAAGCTGAAAGCCTACTCTTTGGGTTTCGATCCTCACCAGACCAGGCTAAAGGTTGACTCAGCCTTCCATCCTTCTGAGGTGGGTAAAATGAGGACCCAGATTGTTGGGGGCAATAGGATGACTCTATAAACCACTTAGAGAGGGCTGTAAAATCACTATGAAGCAGGATATAAGACCAAGTGCGATTGCAATTGTTATTTATCTTCTTCATCTTACTGGAAAGCATTATTTGCAAGGCCATGAGAAAACATGTCATTATTATTTTTTCTGTTTGTTTCTCCTAAGATTTATATAATACTGGGTTATAAATTTGATTTGATTTGATTTATTGCATTTCTATGCCGCCCTATTCCCAGAGGGACTCAGGGCGACTCACAAACCAAAATTGGGGGGGGGGGAATACAAACAGGGGGAGAACAACGGACAAATAAATACAAACAATTTAAAAACACTCAACAACCACACAATTCGAGCGGGGGCGGGGAATCCGTCAGCCCCAGGCCTGTCGGAACAACCAGGTTTTAAGGCCTTTGCGGAAAGCCTGAAGGGTGGTGAGGGTCCGAATCTCCATGGGGAGCTCGCTCCAGAGGACTGGAGCAGCCACAGAGAAGGCCCTCCTCCGGGTGGTCGCCAATCGGCATTGGCCAGTGGATGGAATTCGGAGGAGGCCTAATCTGTGGGATCTAATAGGTCTGTTGGAGGTAATTGGCAGCAGGCCAATTGGCAGCAAGTAATTGGCAGCAGGCCAATAAACCTGGATTGTTTCTACTAACTTTATTATAGACCAATCAAGTCTACATTGTGAAATGTAGAAAAGGTAAAGCCTTAACTTTATTTTATTCAGGATCTCAGAATAGGGCAGATTAGGGATCCTATTCCAAAGGATATCAGTAAAACAGTAAAGTATATCAGTAAAGTGTCTGTGAATTTTTTTCAGTCGTGATTTAGTTGTTGTGACTCAGCAGAAACCTGTGAGTTGTTTCAGGATGCAGGATAATGAGCAGCTGTGGCTCGTTAGGGTCTTCTCCTGCAGATAAAAGACTGATGGTGCCACGCCTTAGTTGCAGAAGTCAATGTTGTTTGTTTGTTCGTGAGTTCAGTTCCGTTCCTGTTCGAGTTAGTATTCATGATTCAAAGAGGCACTTGGATAAGTGATTTGCTTTCTGTAAACCTGGTTTGCTGTAAGAGTTTCGTTTTTGCATTTGCTGTGTAACTTTTTGCCAGAGACTTTATCTATGTTTATTTTGGGCTCGCAGCCAGCTTGAGCCGGGACTGATAAAGATATTTCCTCTGAAGTTCTATCTGGCTGTCGTTTGTGAACGAGCAAAGAGGGGGGTCAGAACATTTAGTATTCTATTATAAAATTAAAGTTAATGTCAATACGTACCAAGGAAGAGAACAGCATATAAAAGAAAACGAAAACAAATGGGAGAATAGCTTCCATAAAGGATTCTATTCTCACACAGTGTTTGTTACTAATTCATACTTTAGAGAAATTCTGTGTTTTCATAAAAGCATGTTCCCCATAAAAGTAGGTAAGCAAGAAGCAAAGTTTTCTCTCTCCTCATTCCCCATCCAAAATAATGAGACAAAGAATCAGAGATCAATCCTAAAACATCTGAAGCACCACTTGAGCACCATTCAGCATTGACAAAGATATTCCTCAGTCAATTCAAGAAGAAGACTTTACTTGGAACAGCTTACATCCTGTAATGATCTTTTTAACACCATCAAAGGTCTGCATCTGTCTATCTCAGGCCCTCTAAATGCACATAAAAATATCAAATCCAGTTTAACCATCTGGCTATGTGACCCAGTGGTGGGTTTCAAAATTTTCTAGAACCTCTTCTATAGGTGTGGCCTACTTTGTGGGAGTGGCTTGCCGGCCATGTGACTGGGTTGGAGTGGCTTGGCAGCCATGTTACTGGGTGGGCGTGGCCAACTTGTAAAATGTGGTGAAACTCACTTAACAATGCCTAGCAACCTAAATGTTGGCTCAAAAACTCTGGCATTTGAAGCCTGCAAGTCTTAAAGCTATCAAGTTACAAGACCCTTACACCCTTAACCCTTTAGAAAAAAAACCCCAGGGGTGTTCACATGTGACAGCTTTAAGACTTGTGGACTTCAGCTCCCAGAATTCCTCCTCCAGTCATGTTGGCTCAGGAACTCTGGCATTGAAGTTTACAAGTCTTAAAGCTGTCAAGTTACAAGACCTTTTCACCCCTAACTCTTTGGGGGGAAAAAACCCAGGGATGTTCAAACTTGACAGCTTTAAGACTTTAAGGTTTAGATAGGACTCTTAGAGGTGGGCGGGGCGATTGGTGAGCCAGCCAATCAGTGAGTGGCGGGCAGGGCAAGCGTGGTGTGGAGTGGGAGAAAGGAAGCTGGAACCGGTTCTAAACAGCACTGTAGATTTGTGGAACCTGTTCTATAGAAGAGGTTAGAACTGGCAGGAACCCAACCCTGATGTGACCAATCAATACTCATAGGGACCTGTTTTGGCTGCCCAATCCCAAAACAACTGCGAACACAACTTGAACACCATCGGCATTGACAAATTCACCACCAGTCAATTGCAAAAGGTGGCTTTACTTGGAACAGTTTCCATCCTGCGATGATGCCTGTAACGCCATCAAACATCCAGATCTGCCTATCCAAAGTCCTTGGAAAAGACTTGATAGGTAGACAAAAATGCCAAACCCTGTTTGAACATCTGGGTGACTATGCGATGAACCATAATAATAATCATACTTGGCCGACTGGCAACAAACCCTAATAATTGCTGCCCAGCTCTCAATGATTCTGAGTAGTTGTTTCTTTCTTCCATTCTTCTAATCAAATTTAATCATTTAATCAGTATCTCAGTTTGTATACTGGAGTGTTCCTTTCATGTTTTGATTAAACAAGAAGACATTCTCTGACACTGTAGTCTTAATAATAAACTTGAAGGTAGCTGGCTTTTACTGTCTCCATAAGAAAGCCATGGGAACGAAATAGATTCTTCAAGGAATCCATTTCACTTCCATATATGCCCTTGAGAATCTGTGGGGGGTAGCAACTAACTTCCCATTTATCCTGTCATGATTGCAGAAATGACATTAATTAGCTAGTACATGTCATTTGCATCATGATGAAAGTGACACAAATTCATAATTTATGTCATTAGCACAATGATCTCATGATGGATATGACATCTTCGTGGTCTGCACGAAGGCCAATTTCTACTTGAGATAATAAAGCTATCATAGAGCACTAGATGGATTCATTTGTTCATCTAATACATACAACATTTGTAAGTTATTTTCTGTACTACCATATAGTTTTGCATTTTTACAATCACATGCATTTTAGTGCATTTTGATTGTAAAACAAAACTGTTTTTTTACGCCTATTAGCCCTCCATTGCCGGGCATCCAGGACCAATTCTCTTGTCTCCTCCCCACTGCTCCAATGCATGACATCAGGATCACACTCCCTTGGCTCCTCCGTCATGCTCCAAGGCTCAGGGGCCTCCTGGTGGCCAACCAGCCTCTCTGCGCCCTGCTCAGAGTCGGAGCCCTGTCCAGGGTCCTCCACATCCTCCAGAGCCGACTTATAGAGCCCCTCGCTGTCAGAGTCTGGTGGCAGCTCCAATGGCTCCTGCTGGGCCACAACAGGAACCCATTTTTTTCAGTGAGCTGCTAGAGGTTCTATCCACCATCATTAACTCAAGAGCTTAATATGTAAGAAAGCACCACCAAATAATGCTTTGGTCCTCCTTCTTCTCCCCCCCTCTCCCGTACAATTATCTATATGGCTTTCAGCTTTCTTCTCCTTTTCCCTTTCTTCTCTTACTTACAAGTTCCCAGTTCAGTCCCTCTTTTCCTTTTGCCTTCTTCTTCTTCTGCTGCTGCTGCTGTTGAACTCTTGACTTCCAACCAAAGCTTGGGACACCAGTATCCCTCTCTCCTGCTTGCCCAATCCTCTCTCTGAATCCAAGAGAAAGGCTTGGAGAGAGCAGACCTCAGGCTTGCCCTCATCCCTAAACCCTGCAATGTGCATAGTGTTCCATCATTAGCCTCCAGGGATTCTTTGTGGCTATTCCCTCCTCTTAAATGCTCTTTCCCCATCCGGTATTATTTCTCCAGTGACTGTTATTTTCCCCCTCACAGCCATTTTCTCCCCGCTGCTATTTCAACCTACTGAGTGCTTTATGGATGTTTTCCTTGTTTTCATTGCTATTCCCTTAACACTATTAGTTGTTTTAAAGCTGTTTCCCCAGTGATCACTTCTTTCCCCTTCACTGCCATTTCCCACAAACAGGCTTCCTTTTGGTAGCTCCTCGGTAAAATCCAGCCCCTTTCCCAGAGGCTTCTGGTTGCCATTATTGAGGTCCTTCTTTGCTTCAGGATACATACTTCTTAAATACTCTTTAGATAAAAGATCTTGCTTGCAGGCTACTCCCTGCTGGGTGAGGAAATTTTTTTTGTTGTGATCAGAGTAACCCCAAGAGATCTGATGGTTCAGTGAGATGGGCATTTCTAATTATGTAATTTCAGAAATTTGTATTTGTATTTGTATTTTATTATTTGTATGCCGCCCTTCTCCGGGAGGACTCAGGGCGGCGAACAATTCAAGGGGGAAAAAGGGGAACATAAAAAGACAAAATACAAATAATAAAAGTAGACAACAGTCGCACAACCATACATGTCGAGAGGGGAGGGAACTCATCACCCCCAGGCCTGCAGGCAAAGCCAGGTTTTGACGGCTTTTCGGAAGGCCTGGAGAGAGGTGAGGGTCCGAATCCCTGCGGGGAGTTCATTCCAGAGGGGCGGAGCTGCCACAGAGAAGGCCCTCCCCCGGGTAGTAGCCAGGTGGCATTGGCTGGTAGATGGCACCCGGAGGAGGCCAACCCCGTGAGATCTAATGGGTCTGTGGGAGGTAATTGGCAGCAGGCGGTCTCTCAAGTACCCAGATCCAATACCATGAAGGGCTTTATAAGTTACGACTAGCACTTTGAAGCGTATCCGGAGACTGATCGGTAACCAGTGCAGCTCACGGAGGATAGATGTAACGTGGGTGTACCGAGGTGCACCCACAATCGCTCGCGCGGCTGCGTTCTGGACGAGTTGAAGTCTCCGAAGTTACCAGAAGTTACCCAGATTCAGTGGAAACCATAGTATTTTTGTAATTTAATGAATATGCTGTACTGTATTTTTGTTTGAGCTGAGCACCGAAGATGGCTTACACTTTCAAACAGAGTACACATCATTGTTGGTTTTTCTTATCTAATGTTGAAAGGCTGCATTCTGGCTGAACGAAAATCTTTCTTTAAAGTTTGGCATGCTTCTCCAACTGAACTTATGCCATCTGCTGAGTTTGGTGGTGTTTACTTCCACAGATTCATACAAAAGTCTGAGTACATGTTACTCAAAGTAAATGAAGCATGGTGCTATGTACTATTGTTATTTGGCATGGGTTTTATATGCAGGTCTGTGCATATTGTTTGCGTGCGCTGACTTTTGACCACCAGCTGTCAGCTGTGACCAGGGGGGCATTTGCCCAGGTTCGCCTGGTCCGCCAGTTGCGGCCCTACCTAGACCGGGAGGCTCTCACAACAGTCACTCGAGCCCTTGTGATCTCTAGGCTGGAATACTGCAATGGGCTCTACATGGGGTTGCCCTTGAAGTGCATCCGGCGGCTACAGCTAGTCCAGAATGCAGCCGCGCGAGTGATAGTGGGCGCACCGCGGTTCGCCCACGTTACACCCGTCCTCCGCGAGCTGCACTGGCTACCTGTTGGTCTCCGGGTGCGTTTCAGGGTACTGATGACCATCTTTAAAGCACTCCATGGTAGTGGATCTGGGTACTTGAGAGACCGCCTTCTGCCGATCACCTCCCTAAATCGACCAATTAGATCGCACAGACTGGGCCTCCTCCGAATCCCATCTGCCAGTCAATGCCGACTGGCGACCACACGGAGGAGAGCCTTTTCTGTTGCAGCTCCGACCCTGTGGAACGATCTCCCCGTTGAGATCCGTACCCTCACCACTATCCAGACCTTCCGCACAGCCCTCAAGATCTGGCTCTCCCAGCAGGCCTGGGGATAGGTTCCCAATTTACCCGCCCGAGTGTTTGATTGCTGAACGAAAGTTGTGTTTTTACTATTTTTTCTTTGTTCACATTCTGTGTTGTTTTGACACTGCACCCCCCTCCCTTGTGGTTGTAAGCCGCCCTGAGTCCCCTCAGGGAAAAGGGCGGCCTATAAATCCCAATAAACTCTATAAACTCTATAAACTCTATAATGAGCTTTTCACCCCAAAATTGAACTAGTATGTTCACCCTAAAACTGTACCATTATGTGGGCACATACATAGAGTTTAAGGAGAAGATGAAGGGTTAATAGCACATAGTGTATAGTTATTACTCTCAAAGATTCCTGTTCCCATAAAATTACTTAGGGAACTTCTAGAATCTGCCTCAAAATTAGAAGCTTCTGCCTTTTCCTTGTAAGATAATTTCTAGATCAAGTAATTCTCATTAAGGTTAGAAAGTGCCAGAGCCAATATTAAACAAAGGATAATGGCTATGAATAAAATCATGGATTAGATATGTAACTGGTTCTTGGTCATTAGGTGGACAGAATCCATTCTTCCTTGAACTCAGCAGATTATCTGTTCAATAGAAGAACATGTCCCAATTTCAGAAGAATTTTCAAGGTGCAAAGCCTTAACCCAGAGCAGTTTATTTGGGAAACTGTAAAAGAAAGTTTATCTTGGAGCAGATGTGATATTCAGCTGGTTCTGACCAGTTCTGGAGAATACCACCTCCAACTGGTCCCGCCCACATCTATTCTCTGCCTCCCAAGTCTCAGCTGATCGGGAGGGAATAGGGATTTTGAAGTATCCTGCCATGCCCACCAAGCCACACCTACAGAACTAGTAATAAAAGTTTTTGAATCCCACCACTGTCTTGGAGGGTCTGGGAACTTGATTGATAGCACATATCCTCCTCAATTAAGTATTTGTAAAGATATACAACACTCTAGTACTGAAGTCTTGCCGGGGTTTCTAAGATGTGGACAAACCACTTTTTGTTTCAGATCCCAAGAGACAAAAAGAAAGACTGAGAGAGAGAAATGTTGTGGAATGACCTGTAGGATCAGAGAAGAAAAAATGTATCACAGTCCCTTGATAGGCAGTAGGCAGTTTCTCGATTTTAACTGTAAAATCAACTTCACTTCGCATTTTAGGTTTAGATATATTTTATGCTAATTTATACCATCTTGTATATGTATATATTGGATGTTCATGGCAGTGACAGGAACTAAATGATAATTATTTCTATACCTTTTAATCAGGGCTCAAGGTTTGCCATGAGACAGAAACAGTGGTGGGATTCAAAAAAAAAATACTACTGGTTCTGTGGGCGTCACTTGGTGGCCATGGCTGTAAAATCTCCATTCTCTCCCCACCCCATTTCCTCCCGATCTCAGCTGGGACTCGGGAGGCAGAGAATAAATGGGGGCTGGGCCAGTCAGAGGTGGTATTTACCGGTTCTCTGAACTACTTAAAATTTCTGCTACCAGTTCCCCAGAACTGGTCAGAACCTGCTGAATACCACCTCTGGACAGAAACCACATGACTGTGGGGTCCTTGGTTTCTCAGAGTTTGGTATTTTTCCTTGCTGATGTTTCATTACCAAACTAGGTAACATCATCAATGCTAAAAGGGAGTGGTGTTTTCTCTGCTTTTATATACTAGTGGCTTGCCCTATCAGGCTTGGTGGGTATGATCCAGAGGTGGGTTCAAACCAGTTCACACCTATTCGGTAGAACCGGTTCATCAAATCTACTGAACCGGTTAGAAGAGGTTCCACCAGTGGACCCGGAAAGCAGGCCACACCTACAGAAGAGGTTCCAAATTTTTTGAAACCCACCAGTTTTGAAACCCGCAGTTATCTACGCATTAATAATGATCTAGTAATATTTCCTTATACATTTTAGGGACCTTTCCTTACATAATTGGTGTTTTCTTTCATACTTTTGGATTTCTAATTTCTGTTTCCGTTAGTTGGCAATTGCTAAAACCAATCCCACGTGAAAAAGTATTCAAAGCCTTCTTGATTTTAATTGTCAATTTATTTATTCCTCCACATTGTAATATTTATTCATGTACATATCTCTGTTTTTCCACTGTTGTGCAAACACAATTCCAGCAGCTGATAACATGTGTAAAATTAAATATATATTATAATTCCTTTCAAATAGCCAACAAAATATTTCTGGTTTTAATTCCATATCTTGCTTTATGATTGCTTCTAACCACTAACTTCTGAATAGCTACTTGGACCGACCTAAGTACTAATTCATAATTTCATATCCGGTCACATGGGCTGCAAGCCACTCCCATCCAGTCACACGGGTGGCAAGCCACTCCCACAAAGGAGGCCATACCCATAGAGTAGGTTCCAACATTTTTTGAAACCCACCACTGATATGATCACTCTAGGTGTTTCCTTAATTCAGCTGTTGTTTACTGTTATCTTATTTATCTGAGTAGGTAGTTCCTCTTCCTGATCTTTGGTTTAATGCTAATCTTGTAAATCTCTGCTCATCTGAGTGTTGATTGTTGGGAGGAGGTGTTTTGGTCTTTTGGTTTCCTTTTTGGCTTCTTTGATTATCTCTTTTGAATGGTATGTAGATGCTCTTTATCTCTATGTGCCTGTTTGTTGATGGCTGATTTTTCTGAGTTTCAGGCTTCTAGGAATTCTCCAGCATTTTTGGATTTGTCTTGGTCTAGGGTGCTTCCAGTTTCCCAACTGGAACTATGGTTAAGTCTGTTCATGTGTAGTAAAATTAGGGAGTTTCTGACTGCTAGTTGGTGTTCGTGGATGCACTCTGCTAATTTTCTGCCTGATTGACTTTGTAGTTAAAAGACAGTGGCAACACTCTTAAACTAAGCTGTATGAGAAATTAATAAACTATGAGAAGCAATTATGGAGGAGGGGAATTCTATGAAATAATATCTGTAATGCAACTTTTTGAATATATAATATAAAGACATATTCTGCCCTTTCTTGGAAAATAAACCAATCCCATGAGAGCTGAACAAAATCAAATTTTCTGGGAGGATAAAATAAAAGATAAAATAAAACAAACTCTTCTAACCATAATATTGAAATACGGATATTCGGTATAGTAGGTAATTACTTACAGAGCTGTTCAGTTCATCAAAAGCTTGATTTGAAATAGAACATTTTTATGTGGAGCCAAATTAATGCTTTGTGTAGTCCCATATTTTTCCCATTCATATCTCAGGAATGGGGGCATCTCCCTATTCAAGAACAGCCTGAGTAAGAGCCAAGGTGGCGCAGTGGTTAAATGCAGCACTGCAGGCTACTGCTAGATCAGCAGGTCAGCGGTTCAAATCTCACCGGCTCAGGGTTGACTCAGCCTTCCATCCTTCCGAGGTGGGTAAAATGAGGACCCAGATTGTTGGGGGCAATATGCTGACTCTCTGTAAACCGCTTAGAGAGGGCTGAAAGGCCTATGAAGCGGTATATAAGTCTACTGCTATTGCTATTGCTATGAACTGTTGTAATAACGCTGGTTCTCTATTACTCTGAGAAAAGATTATGCCAACCCTGTATTACTGCTGCTCAATTCAAGACTCAGAGAGGTTAGCTCTCTTGACAATTCTTTACAGCTTGAGACTCAAAAGTTCTCAAAGAGAACAAGAAACAGTTTCAGCTTTTCAAATTAATCATGCCCGAACTTGAAATGAGCTTTTAAAAAATTGATTAACAATGACATATTTAAAATGAAAGTGCAAGTTAATTTCTGAATTACACCATTATTACAAAATTAATTTATCTGCTCTGTGAAATATAACTCTGATGAGTTCAACTGCCCCAGTTACTCAGTCACCCTGAAACACAGAGGGAAAGAAAGTGGGGCAATCTTGGCAGAATTGTGATGAGGGTTGTGATGGACAAATCTTACCGCTTCCTTGTTATCGAGCCCTTTGCAATTTCCTCAGGGGTGAAATCAACTTACCTTCTCGATAAGTTCGCAAATGTGAGTGTGCGTGTGTGAGCGCATGCACAGAATGTCAAAAACGGGACGTGATAATGTCTGGGTGGGTGGGCGGAGCCTCCCAGCGCCACTGCTACCGGTTCACCTGAACTGGATAGGATCGGCTGAATTGCACCCCTGAATTTTCTGCTCCCTCAGTTTTTTTATACCTCAAAGAACTGTCGAAACAGTGAACGATACATTGCGACATCAGAATGCACGCAAGTTACTCTCCTTACCACCTTGTGTGAGATGTCCTGATGCCAATTCAAAGGATGTCGAGCCTGTGCTGTGATGTCACAACACATGCTAGTTATTGATCCCTTTCCCCCTTTGTCAACACACATGCTTCACTGATATAACAGCATCTTCAAGGGCAAGGGTCTTGTAACTTGACAGCTTTAAGACTTGCACACTTCAGTGCCAGAGTTCCTGAGCCAACATGACTGGAGGAGAAATTCTGGGAGTTGAAGTCCACAAGTCTTAAAGTCTGTCAAGTTTGAACATTTCTGGGTGTTTTTTTCTAAAGGGTTAGGGGGTGCAAGGTTCTTGTAACTTGACAGCTTTAAGACTTGCGTGCTTCAAATGCCAGAGTTTCGGAGCCAACATTTTAGTTGCTAAACAAGAGCATTGTTAAGTGAGTTTCACCACATTTTACAAGTTGGCCATGCCCACTCAGTCACATGACTGCCAAGCCACTCCCACTCAGTCACATGGCTAGCAAGCCACTCCCACAAAGCACGCCACACCTAAAGAAGAGGTTCTAAAAAAATTTGAAACCCACCAGTGCTCCAAACCTAGAGACATGATAATCGAGTTCAATCCTTTATTAGCTTATGCCTAATGGACAAAATCTTGCCAGACTAAATCTATAACTTTCTAACTTACTGGATATATTCTGAGAGGTTCTAGAGTGTGGCTATCCTGAATCTTTTCCCCTTTCCACCATCTACTTGGGATTGTATAGTCTTTTAATCCAGGTGTTTTTTTTTTCTGCAAAAATTCTTTGTCACCAAAAATCCTCTCCTGAACTGTGATGGAATGTCATCAGGTGACATTCTATCAGAGCTCACTTCTTAATAGGTACCTTGGGCTAAATTTTAGCATTCTGTTGGTGTGAGCAGGAAAGATGAAACACATCCTTGATTCGCTTCTTCAAATGAGCTACGTTGACTTAGGTTAAAGGCAACTGCTTGTCTGCAACTTGATCCTAGAATGCATAATAAACCTCCAAGTGGTCTCAATGATTCTCAGAAAGAGGGCTAACGACCAGATGACTGCAAGGAATATGAATCCTCCCATCCTCCACCATCCAGTCAGAACTGAAGAAGCCTCTCGGATGAGAAGTGAAACATTTTCAAGGAAAAAACAAAGTCCAGTTGCCTTTTGAAAAAGCACCTTTGGGGACAACCGTGACTTGGATGACTGAGAATCTCCATAAATATTTAGATTGCACAATGTTTATTTTTATTCAGAAACTTTATCTATGGATTTCAGTGAGAATTACCTCCACGTAATTGTACGCAGGGTGTTGCTTTGATCTCAGTATACTGTTCATCTCATTATTTGGGGAGTTGTTATTGAAGAAAGATACTGAATTTAACTCTCTGTTAATATTAAGGCGGAAAGTTGCCATGGTATCTCAATGATGGATGTTCCCAGGATTGGCTATTCCTGAAAGCGGAACTATGATTTAAACATGGGGTGGGGGGGGGGGGAATACAGAAGCGCTTTAAGTCTCCTCACTGTTTATAGATCTCTCTATGACACTAGGATTGCAAACCATCATCTCTACAGCTTTGAAGTGTAATGTCACTCTCTTTCATGCATGCCATTAAAAATAAATGCTGCTGAAGGTTAAAACCTTTTGTGATATTTGAGATGGGTAAAATTGTTTTGCAATGCAGCAAGTGTTTCTGAATGTTTTAAAATGAAAATCTGATTCTGCATAGTTCATCAGGAGCTACAGAATAATATTGTGTTTAATCAAAAATGTGTTTTTTTTCAAGGATATTCCCATTCTAAATGGCTCATTGTGTATAAATATATAAACTGTCTTAGGGTTCCTTCCTAATTCCCTAGTGGTGTCTTTTCTTTTTTGATAAAAATATGCTACCTTCACCAAGAATAGGACTGTCACTTTCACTGGTTTTGATTTCTTCCAAGCCCTTATGCCATAACCTATTCTGTTCCTAGGTAAAGGTAAAAGTTCTCCTCTCACATATGTGCTAGTGATTCCTGACTCTAGGGGGTGGTGCTCATCTCCGTTTCAACGTCAAAGAGCCAGCGCTGTCCAAAGATGTCTCCATGATCATGTGGCCGGCATGACTAAACACCGAAGGTGCATGGAACACTGTTACCTTCCCATCAAAAGTCCCTGTTTTTCTACTTACATTTTTACATGCTTTTGAACTGCTAGGTTGGCAGAAGCTGAGGCAAGTAACTGGAGCTCACTCCATTACGCGGCACTAGGGATTCAAACCGTCGAACTGCCAACCTTTCTGATCGACAAGCTCAGCATCTTAGCCACTGAGCCACCGCGTCCCCTAATTCTGTTCCTAAGAATCCCTTAATTGACAGGGCAGGATTTTTTTTTTAATTTCTGGGATTTTATTTATATATTTTTCATGCTATGCTATGCTAGGCTAGGCTAGGCTAGGCTAGGCTAGGCTAGGCTAGGCTAGGCTATGCTATGCTAGGCTATGCTATGCTATGCCATGCCATGCTATTTATGTCATTTATCAATAGATTCTATAATATTTATTTATTAAACAAATATATACAGTCCAGTGGTGGGATTCAGCCAGTTCGCACCTATTCGGGTTGTTAACTTTCTAAGTAGTTCAGAGAACTGATTGTTGGAAGAAATCTCCTTTTGTTTTTTTCTACTTTACAGAGCTAATCCTGTAAGGAAGGCAGGAAGGAAACATTCTGGTGGTGTTTCTAGCCTAATCTTTATTGCCCTGCTTACAGAAACTGCCTCTCCGGTTAACCCTTATTACATTGCAACAGCTAAGGTGAAGCGCCCATCAACGTGAGTGACATTGAGTTGGCCACACCCACCCAGTGACATGACCACCAAGCCACACCTACCCACCTGATCATTAGGGCGTAGAACCGGTTGCTAAATTAGTTGAATCCCACCACTGGTACCAGGCTTGGTTGAGCCTTGCTGGGTAATGATGTAATCTTCCCAGGTGCCATATGGTAAGATGGGTAGAGGGCTAATTCTATGGGGTCCTGAGGGCTATGTCTTAATCCCATCACCCTGGATCTGAAGGGGGGTTAGGGTTAGGGTTAGGGAAGCTGCTGTCTTTAAAAACATATTTCTCTTTTTCTTATCAAGGGAAATACAATATTCTGCCTTTTTAATATTTCCTAAAATATTCCATTTTTCTATGAGAGGGGTGGGTGCCAACTTCCTACACATCAGCTTCCCAAGTAGATCAAACGTGAACAAAATTACTTTATTCTAAGGCTATACAGTAATAGAATTTCACAAGTCTGAAAGTTGCATATCCTTGGAAGCCATGATTTGTGTCTTATTATACAAAACCAGAGTTCATGTCTTCATGTGATCTCTTAATCCTTGTTCCATGGAGCAAATGGTGATTTATCACACTGTGACTAAAGCAGAAACCCCACCGGAGAAAGGCAAAAGAGTGCATTGTCGGATTCCTCTTACCTGCAGAGAAGCCTGGGAAAGATTCGAACCTGAAGTAGCTCTGGCAATACTGAGTAGATCAGGAGCAATGGCCTGAGCAGGAGTAAGGCAGCCTTTTCTACTCATAAGGTTTTTAATGCTGCATGCTGCCCAGAGTTGTTCTGAAATAGCAATAGCAGTTAGACTTATATACCGCTTCATAAGGCTTTCAGCCCTCTCTAAGTGGTTTACAGAGTCAGCATATCGCCCCCACCGTCTGGGTCCTCATTTCACCCACCTCGGAAGGATGGAAAGCTGAGTCAACCTTGAGCCGGTGAGATTAGAACCGCTGAACTGCAGATAACAGGCAGCTGAAGTGGCCTCCAGTACTGCACCCTAACCACTGCGCCACCTCGGGAGACAAATAAATTTAATAACTAAATACATAAGGTTTTTCTCCTGCATAAAAACATACCCTCATTGCTAAGGTTTTGAGGTGTATAGCAAGTGAACTAACTGTCAAAATTTATTTTGAGCTTGTCTTAGCAAAGTAACTCTTACCTTGGGCTAGAGCTTACAGAGCTTGTAGGTCTGCACATATTCTCCCCTTATTAGAGAGATTGCCAGGGAGGGCAGACCATTTTTATCTAGGCTTTCTCCTCCAGGACACTAACCCGGTTACCACGTCTGCGGTGGCAAAGTTCTGTGCTGCTGCAATGTCCATAAGAAAAAAATTGGCTACAGAAGTATAGTACCATCTTGTACCAATTATCTGGACATGCCTCTAACAATCTTTGGACCGTTATGTTATTATCCACTTTTAATGTCAATACTTTTTAATTATATCTTAATGTTAGCATTTTTTAATATAGTGTAAAAACAAATGTATATTGCTGGTCTTTGACCATAATAAAGATCTTACTTACTTACTTACTTACTTACTTACTTACTTACTTACTTACTTACTTACTTACTTACTTACTTACTTACTTACTTACTTACTTACCTTGGGATATAACTACACACCATGCTTTCAGTTATGGAAATGGACTAAAAATGTGGTTCACATATTTCCATAAAAGGAAGGCAAACTGCATCAATAATAATTACAACCATAATTGTATAGTAGATCCCTAGCATTCAACTTAGGCAGTCAATGCACAAGAATGCCAAGGTCAACTGTTTTAGAAAATATTAATTTATTATAAAATTTAATATAAAATGCATTAGAATGTCTGAAAAGATAAAAAGACAGAGAGAGTTGATGTCTTCAATCATCTGGGGAAAAAATCACATCAGGTTTTTTTGGAATTTGCAATATCAGATTTGCAAGATCAGATCCTTCCAATGTCTTGCTGAAACCATATTGCTATTCCGTATATCATAGATCAAGGAATAAGGGGGCAAAAGGGATGGACCTGCATTACCAACAGATCCTGGTTTCAGGTTATATTTTCCATGAATCTTTCGCACCATCCTGATCAGAGGTGGGTTCCTACCAGTTTGCACCTATTCGGTAGAACCGGTTCATCAAATCTACCGAACCGGTTAGAAGAGGTTCCACCAGTGGACCCGGAAAGCAGGCCACACCTACAGAAGAGGTTCCAACATTTTTTGAAACCCACCACTGGTCCTTGGATATGATTATTCTACACTATCATGCTCCTATTTATAAAACTCAGTGCCTCTGTGAAAGGTAAGGATGACTACTGCGTTTGTGGCGCAATCAGAACATTGCGTGTGTTGAAGTTGTTTTAACGCAAACCAAAGATGCCTTTTAAAAAACAAGTTTACATCCTATTCTTATGCAGGCCAGTGCTGTGTGTGAGGTAATTTAAGGTGGTTCTGACAAGTGTCGTCGGCATCTTCATATCCGGTCACATGGGTGGCAAGCCACTCCCATCCGGTCGCATGAGCGGCAAGCCACTCCCACAAAGGAAGCCACACCCACAGAGTAGGTTCGAACAATTTTTGAAACCCACCACTGATCCTGATCACGAACTTCAGTAGCCCTTTTCTAAGAGCTCCATAGATAGATCAAAAAGGAGACAGGGAAGTGTTCCACTTTAAGGTAGTATCAGAAAACACAGTTCCAGCTATTTGACAAAGATACAGAAACTCCCTGTGAAAGGAAAACAAATGACAAAAAATAGCAGAAGGACAAGACTGATTGACCGGGTTGACTGGTCGAACAAAAGAGTTCTTGTTGTTACTTAATTTTCAAGTCCTTTCGCTTTGTTTCATTTTTTTCTTGAGTAGTGGCATATAGATTTTGAATCCTAGCCAGGAAAACATTTGCAAATAAAACAATCGAGAACAGAATAGCTCTTTCTCAAGGTGAAGTTGATAAGCATGAATGTTGCCATCCCATCTGACAAGCCATTCCTCTCTCTCTCTCTCTGCTTGTCAGTTAATGGGAATTTTTCTCTGGGAAAAAAAATAAATACACCAGTCTATCTTACCACTTAGTTTCATCTGCAACCAATAGATCTTGTCTGTGATTCATGTGAGTTGAGCAATAGTTCTAGGAGTGACATTTCATCAGGACTTACTTTAGGGATTTACTTTAGAAGCAACTGCAGGGGTAGCTGCTGGGTGAAATGACAGATAAGTAAGAAGAGGAAGAGGTTAGTCAGGAGAGCCAGACAGGTTCATATTGGACAAGAAAAGCTCAGAGAAATTGGGGGGGGGGGCGCAGGGAGGGGAGAGATGTAAAGCAAGAAAAAAAAAATACCTAGCAAATGCACAAGCAAAGTTCGACACTGATATTTTCCTTTTCTCGGGAACAATGAGAAACTGTGGCTTTATGAGAGAGTGTTGGAAGAAATGTCCTTCTGGGTTCAGTTCCGAATGGGGAGAAAGGCACTGGAAACATGATGGCTGTTTGGAAAGATAGTTTTAATGGTGGGCAGGATCACATGCCTTGAAGATGAAGGGTGAAGAAAAACAATGGGGAGAGATGCTGAGAGTGTCTGGATTTTATACCTTCTCTCAGCTTTTGAATTTGAGCTTGTATTCTGATTGGTTGTCAGGCTCCCATGCAGGGGCAACTCTGTAGGCTGTCCTGAGTCTTGGGCTTGGTTGAGCCTTGCTGGGTGATGTAATCTTCCCCGGTGCCATGTGGTGAGATGGGTAGAGGGATTATCATATCATGTCCTGAGATCTCACAGGTTAGGTCTCCTCCGGATTCCATCCGCCAGCCAATGTCGGCTGGCAACTCCCCGGGGGAGAGCCTTCTCTGTTGCAGCTCCAGCCCTCTGACCTCCCCGTGGAGATCCAGACCCTTACTACCCTCCCGGCCTTCCGCAAAGCCACCAAGTCCTGGCTGCTCCAGCAGGCCGGCGGGCTTGTGAAACATCCGGCCCCACGGAAACTGTGAATGTTGCGTTCTTTTTTAAAGTGTTGTCTTTGTCTATTTATCCCCCTTCCCTTGTCTATTGTGAGCCGCCCGGAGTCCTTCGGGAGTGGGCGGCATACAAGTCAAATAAATAAATAAATAAAATAAACTTCCTACAAGAGAAATGGGCATTATGCATGCTAAGAGAAGTTCTCTCACCAAATAATACAGCTCAAATAATTTGAGCTGTAATTCAGAACCAGAACCAGTGATTTATCTCTAGTAAGTTTTGATTTACAGCATTCAAGAAGAGACTCCTGTTTGAAACTATTATCACCAGTGTAAGCAACAGTTCTATGAATTAAGAATGTAAATCTACAAGCAATGCTTTGCTGGATCAGATCCCTGGCCAAACTCATCCAGCAGTCGGTCCTCCTACTGTCAGCCAACTTCATAAAGAAGCCCTCTAGTCTCTCAGCTGATGGCCTTCAGAAGCACTCACACTCCCCATCGAGGGTGAGAATAGCCATGAATTCCCATGGTTTTCATCGATCGGTCCAACTTTTTTTCCCAAGCACCCAAGTTAATAGTCAGCACCGGCATCTCGTGGTAGTGAATTCCAAAATTTAATTACATGTTATGTTTAAAAAAGAAACCAACCCTTTTATCTGTCCTGATTCTTTCAAGAATCAATTTACAATCCAAATGTTGGAGATGTGATTGTGTTGACTCTACGTATTATCATGTATGGTGGACTTGTAAAAAAAAGTTAAAGCATTTTGGATAAAAATATGGTGGATTATTCAAAACATTCTTAAAAAGAGGATAACGTTCACCCCTCAGTTGTCCTTGTTAGGTATAATCACAGACTGTACAGTTATAGAGACTAATTTGATTCTGAACTTATTAACGGTAGCAAGATTGTTGGTGGCGCAGTACTGGAAGAAGGAAGAATTGCCTACTATTCAAGAATGGACGTTAAAAGTAATAAACTTAGCAGAGATGGCCAAAATCTCAGCATACTTGAAGAACCATTCAGATGAGAAATACAAGTTGGAATGGAGAAGATGGATTGACTATATTCAAAACAAATATCGGACTAAGAAATTTCAGTTAGCTTATGAATGAATGAACAAGGGATGTTACAATTTACCTAAAGTTAGCTTAATATAAGGGGAGTTAAAGTATAAGAGAAGGTAGGATGCTAAAGTTAGTTAGCCTATGTTAGTGTATGATTGTTAAATGTTTATACCCTGTATTTTGCTCTGGGAAGTTAGGGGGAGGGAGGGTTGGAGGGGGGGAGGGTTGGGGTGGAGGGAGGGAAGGAGAAGGGGAAATATTTGTAAAATTTATTAAAACTCTTTAATAAAAAAAGAATCAATTTCATTGTGTGACCTCCAGTTCCAGCAAATTAGAAACGAAAAAAATAGCTTCTTCTTGTTCACTTTATACACTCTAGGCATATTGTTCTACACCCCGATAACATCTCAATCACATTTTTTTCCTAGGTTAAAAAACCCCAAGTGTAGCAACCTTTCTTCATAGGGAAGCTGCTGTAACCTTTTGATCGTATAAGTTGCCTTCTTTCTTTCTTTTTTACTTTTTCTAGTTCCTCTATGTCCTTTTTTTAAAAACATACATTTTATGGGTGAAATATAACAACCTGAAACATAATGAAGCACACTCTATCCTTTTTGATGGGTAGTGACCAAAACTGCACCCAATATTCCATTGCACCATTGATTTATATAAGGGCACGAAGATATTGGCATCTCTATTTTCAATATCATTTCTTATTATCTCTAATATCCTGTTGGCTTCTCTCTCTTTTTTTTTTTTACAGTGGATGAACACGGTGACAACACCTTCATTGAACTGTTTACCTTCGCTCCAAGATCTTTTGCCTTTTCAGTTATTGCTAGCTGTGATCCCATTAGTTTGTGTGAGTTGTTACAATTTTTGGCATCAAACTGCCTCACTTTACACTTGCTCATGTCAAGTGACATTTGCCATTTTGAAAGTCACTCCCCACTTTAAAGCTCTTTACAGTCCCTTACTATATTTTTTACCGTGTTTTAGCTGCATTTTAACAGCAAGGGAGCTCTCCTGTTTCTAAGCCTCGACAATGAAACTGGTTTTAAAATATGGCATATCTGTGAGATCAGAGAAGAGGCTGTATGGTCATCTGTTCTGACCCCCTCCTCCGTCCAGTAACGAATGGCGAGACAAGCTTAACTGGAATGTCACAGCACTTTATTAGCAAGAAACCAAAACCTCGGTGGTTGAAAGCCAAGCATAACAAACAGATAAGAACCTTGGCAGCAACTCAGACTTCGACAGGTAACAGCTTCTCCAGGGTTAGGAATGACGTTGACTCCTGCAATGGGCATGTCCACAATCATTCCTTTTATAGTCTTGAGAGGAGCCTAATCACCACCAGCTGAGTGCAATTACCTCCTGTAACTGTGCAACTGTTCCTTAGGTCTATTAGCTCTTTGGTGCTAGGCATCCAGGAAAAACTCCCTTGTCTCCTCCCCACTGGTCCAAGGCTCAGGCACCTCCTGGTGGCCAACCAGCCTCACTGCGCCCTGCTCGGAGTCGGAACCCTGTCCAGGGTCCTCCACATCCTCCAGAGCTGACTCATAGGGCCCCTCGCTGTTGGAGTCTGGTGGCAGCTCCAATGGCTGCTGCTCGGCCACAACAGTCATCTATCAGATGCCCTGCACTGAGCGATTTGCTGGATTTGATCATCTATAAGATATTTTTCCAACTCTATGATTCTGTGGCATGCCATTTATATTTTCGCTCATTCGTTCTACAATGTTTATAATTGCCCATCTGACTCAAGTGACTCTAGGCAGCTAACGATCAATGAAAACAAAACAAAGAACAAAATACAGTTCATAAACACACACACACACACACACACACACAAGCACACCAAATGAAAAAAAAATCAAATATTTTAGTCACAGAAACAACTAACAACCAACCAATAGACCTCATTAAATCCTGCAGCCCAAATACCAAAATATAGGAATTCCAGATCTTTAACATCTTGTGAAAAGGCAACAGGGTCGGGGGCCATCTGTAACTCCAGGGAATGCAGCTCCATAATGTAAGCGGAGTAACAGAGAAGGTTGATTGCAGAGGTGGGTTCCTACCAGTTCGCACCTGTTCGGTAGAACCGGTTCATCAAATCTACCGAACCGGTTAGAAGAGGTTCCACCAGTGGACCCAGAAAGCAGGCTCCACCTACAAAAGGGGTTCCAAAAATTTTTGAAACCCACCACTGACACACACACAAACACACACACACACACTCACACACAGAAAGAGAAAGAAAGGAAGAAATAAAGAAGTAAAGAAAGAAAAAAAGAAAGAAAAATGAGAGAGAGATGAAAGAAAAAAAGGAAAAAGGGACAGAGAGACAAAAGGAAGGAAAGAGAAAGAGAGAGAGAGAAAAAAAACACATGGCCGGCAAGCCATTCCCACCAGGTCACATGGCTGGCAAGCCACTCCCACAAAGAAGGCCACACCGACAGAGTAGGTTCGAAAAATTTTTGAAACCCACCACTGGTTGATTGGATGTATCATCTGTTTCCCCCCCCTGTAATATTCAGACTCCACTTTAGCTGGAATTTCAGTGCAGTCATTTCAGGACTATATAAGGTAGAAAAGGGGGTGGCAATCATCTTATAGCAAAAAATCAAATAAAATAAAATTGGATGGATTTTTAGAAAACCTGTCCTTTGACCATTTCCACTTTCATCATATCTGTTGACATATTCACCAAGTTTATGCTGCAGCAAGATTTCGATTTTCATTCATTGGTGGTGGTGGTTTTTTTAAGTCAGATATGAGTGGAGGAGGAAATAATAGAATAATACCAGAGGTTGATGCATTTTCTCAGTCTGTATGGAGATTTATCAAATTTCCAGGACGTTGCTTCTGAATAAGTATGTGTTTAATGCTGTAGTATCAGAGGCATCACAGAATCAAAGCTTTTCATCAAAAGCAACATCCCAGCATTACAAGACAAGCGCCACCTCATTTGTATATGTGTGCAATGCCGTGTAAGAAAGAGATGGCAATGCTACAATGATGCTTTCATTATTTGCCCACCTGTTTGTATCCTTCCCTTCTCTGGGCCTTCCCCTAATTATCAGGTATCCTTTTTGAGATAAGCTCTTATGTTAGCTTTACAGGCTGTCAGAAGAGATATACTCCATTGAGTTCAAAATCAAAGGCAGACAGAAAAAAAGAAGAAGATACGGTAGAGTAGATAAATACTATCCCTAATGATAGAAGAAGGAGCTTAAAAGACCTCAAAGAAGCAACTACAGACAGACAGTTCTAGTAAAATGATCTCCATTGGGATACAAAAAGGTTGGGATCGACTGAATTTGGGATTTACTTGAACAAGAGGATACATATTAAGCCTAAAGTCATAATTATTAAAACTCCCCTGCAAATAACAGTCTCATCGAGCAATTACAATATTGTAAAATGGGCTATAATATTCCAACCATTGGAAATAATGATACAAAATGAATAAGCCGCTGCAAAATGTGGAACAGGTTCTTTGCTTTAATGATCTTTTAAATATTCTGAATGTAGCTTCTTAACAAAACCAGATTTCGTTTTTCAATTACACACCTATCTAAAGAAATGGGTTAAAATTTATGAAGCACTCTGGAGTTTTGAAAATGATGGATTTCTACAATGCAAAATGGATTAGGGATTAAAGCACTAACCTACTTAGGAGGGGGGGAAAAAAACCGAAAACTATTTTGCTGTATATCTCTTTTTAAAAAAAAATATAAGCACACAAAAAACGTTGTTTTGTACTGTGTGGTTTTAAAAACAGTGATATAGTGCATCAGCGTACGTCAATATATGTGGTACAATTACATTGTGATCTTGGCATTCTGTTTCCTTTAAGATGAAATAAATGGAATATATAAGTTTAAAGCATGCTTAGAGACGAATTTAAAGAAGAATGTTAAAAGGAAAATAACGCCTCCAATGTTGTAGTTCATCAATACTACTAATCAGTGGTGGGTTTCAAATTTTTTTGGAACCTACTCTGTGGGTGTGGCCTCCTTTGTGGGAGTGGCTTGCCAATCATGTGACCCGGTGGGAGTGGCTTGCCGGCCATGTGTTTTTTTTCTCTCTCTCTCTCTCCCTCTCCCTCCCCCCCTCTCTCTCTCTTTCCTTCCTTTTGTCTCTCTGTCAATTTTTTCTTTTTTCTTTCATCTCTCACTCTTTTTCTTTCTTTTTTCTTTATTTATTTCTTCCTTTCTTTCTCTTACTCTCTCTCTCTCTCTGTGTCAGTCTGTCTGTCTGTCTCTCTCTCTGTGTGTATGTATGTGTGTGTGTGGAAGTGGTGGGTTTCAAAATTTTTTGGAACCTCTTCTGTAGGTGTGGCCTGCTTTCCGGGTCCACTGGTGGAACCTCTTCTAACCGGTTCGGGAGATTTGACGAACCGGTTCTACCGAATAGGTGCAAACTGGTAGGAACCCACCTTTGCTACTAATTGATAGTTCATCTCTACCAATGAACTATCAGCTCTGAGGCCTTCTTGAGTATCTTTTTTTTAATTTCAGTTGGCAAGACGTTTCTGTGAGAAAAGACGGTGTTGCTATTATTTGAGAACTGGAAGCCTGAGTGAATGCTCATCCGGTTGAATTTTTGACTGCTGATGGAGTCCCTTCAACTAAAAATCATCAGCAAATGCAGGTGATTTATAGTGATGAATCTATAACGTGAGCACTATGGGTTGTTGGGTCCAAATGTAAAAAGAGAAAGCTGGAAAGGGCTTTTGGGTGATCTAGAAGAAAGTAGATGACCTGTGACAGCAACTGACAAATTTCACATAAGAAACTTCAAAACCAACTCTAAGCAGAGTTCAGAAGCATAAAAAGAAAATTTTGCTGCAGCATTAGGTCTCACACAACATAAGCCACTCAAGAGCTGTATCACACTATCTTACCTCATCCACCATTGTTGTGGCCCAGCAGGAGCCGTTGGAGCTGCCACCAGACTCCGACAGCGAGGGGCTCTATGAGTCGGCTCTGGAGGATGTGGAGGACCCTGGACAGGGTTCAGACTCCGAGGAGGGTGCAGAGAGGCTGGTTGGCCACCAGGAGGCACTTGAGCCTTGGACTAGTAGGGAGGAGACAAGGGAGTATGATCTGGATGCCAACAGTGAGTTGTTCCTGGATGCCCGGCACCGAAGAGCTAATAGGCCTCAGGAACAGTTGCGCAGTTACAGGAGGTAATTGCACTCAGCTGGTGGTCATTAGGCTCCTCTCCAGATTATAAAGGGACAGCTTGTGCATACACCCTTTTTGCAGAAGTCAACGCATGAACTAATGTTGGAGAACAGAATTGTGAGCTTGGCAGGCTGGTTTGCTGCCAGGCCTTATCTGTGCTGGATTGCTGCCCTGGCTTATTTGTGCCGGTTTGCTGCCAAGGACCTGTCTGTTTGTTAATTAATTCCAGAAAGTATCTTTGGCTTGGAGTGTGTTGGTGTGGGACGAGGGGGGTCAGAACAACCGTATAGTCCTGATTGACATCATGTGAGTTCCACCATTTCCCAAAATTGAAATTATTGCTTTATTTGTTTAACCCAAATAAAGAGATGAAAAGTGTCGGTTGGAAAGATGAAGCGTGGACTTCTTTCAGGACAGCTTTAAAAAACAGTTTGTCATCATTGACAGTAACATTCAGTGAATGACAGTGAGTATGTGGAGAAGTAAATGCCATTAATTGAAAAAAAATCTCAGGGATTTTCTCATCTCATTTATTAAAATATCCGCATTTAAGCTAGAGCTATAGAGGCACTATTTTTTATTCCACCCTCATATAAGTCTACCTTCTATGGTGATTTAATTTATGCTATGGGTGTATTTTAATTTATCTTATTGATCTTGATTTAATTTATCTTCACTGCATAGAAATGTGGGTCTGAAAATGCGGCGGAGTAGTTAAACGTTACTTAAGACAAGCTGGTATTCATTTCCAGGGTTCTCCTGTGACTAGTTTCATTGATTGTTGCAAAACTCTTCCTATATACTGCATGTATAATAACTGAACCAGTGGTGGGGTTCAAATAATTTAGCAACCGGTTCTCTGCCCTAATGACCAGGCGTGGCTTGGTGGTCATGTCACTGGGTGGGTGTGGCCAACTCAATGTCACTCACGTTGATGGGCGCTTCACCTTAGCTGTTACAATGTAACAAGGGTTAACCAGAGAGGCAGTTTCTATAAGCAGGGCAATAAAGATTAGGCTAGAAACACCACCAGAATGTTTCCCTCCTGCCTTCTTTACAGCATTAGCCCTGTAAAGTGAGAAAAAACAAAATAAGATTTCTTTCAACAACCAGTTAGCAATAGTTAGACTTACATACCGCTTCATAGGGCTTTCAGCCCTCTCTAAGCGGTTTACAGAGTCAGCATATTGCCCCCAACAACAATCCGGGTCCTCATTTTACCCACCTCGGAAGGATGGAAGGATTTGAACAGCCGAACTGCTGAATTGCAGTCAGCTGAAGTAGCCTGCAGTGCTGCATTTAACCATTGCGCCACCTTGGCTCTTAGTTCTCCCAAATGCTTAGAAAGTTACCAACCGGTTCTCCCGAATAGGTGCGAACCGGCTGAATCCCACCACTGAACTGAACTGGCTAAAGAACAAGTCATATTCAAAATTGAGTCTGCTCTGTCTATTCCATTCAGTGGTGAAATTCAATTTTTTTTTACTACTGGTTCTGTGGGCATGGCTTGGTGGTGGGCATGGAAAGGAAATGATACTGCAAAATCTCCATTCTCACCCCACTCCAGGGGAAGGATACTGCAAAATCTCCATTCCCCACCCCACTCCTGGGGCCAGCCAGATGTGGTATTTGCTGGTTCTCTGAACTACTCAAAATTTCCGCTACTGGTTTTCTAGAACCTGTCAGAACCTGCTGAATTTCACCCCTGATTCCATTCCATTCTTTGCTGCCAAATGAATCTTAGATTTGCAGAATTGAAGTTCTTGCACGATAATGACAGGCAAGTGTAAAACATTATTTTAAATCTCCTAATTCCAACATACTCTCCCTTTAAAATAGCACTATAAATAGTACCTTACAGGCACTCATCATATGGTGTGGATGAGGCCAGGGCAGACATGCTGAGCCCCCATTAGTTGTTTTAGGGTGCCATGTTTATGTTGTCTTACTGCTGTGATACTATGTTCTATCATATTCAGATATGATATTTCCCTACTTCCGTTTAATATCAGAGTTAGCAGAGTGTAACTAGATCTGCTGGTCCATCACTGTTTGATTTGCTAAAGGGACTTTTGAGTCTCCCACTCATAGTGACAACATAACATCTCCTTCTCAATTCATACTGCTGGAATGAAAAGTTTGGGGCACCCATAAGTGAACTTCTATATGGACGGGTTGTTAAATCCATTCACTTCTGTAGTTTATAACAAAGCCTTGGATTCAGAGTTCCTTCATTCTAAAAGCAATGACTTGCAACAGGCTATTGTTGTGATGGACTACATATAATAAGCCTCAGATGATAAGATAGAAAGTTGGAGGGGGATGGAAGAAAGAGGTGTATGGAGAGTGGAAGAGGTAAATTGGGTTTCTATTTTGGGGGGGGTGGTTATTGTTGACAAGAGGAATTGCTGTGATTATTGTTTAATGTTGTATGGCTCCGGCTATGCATAGTATATATGTGAGTGTATGAAAATGAAAAAATGAAAAAAAAAAAACCTTTTTCAAAAGTTAATAAGCCTCAGATGATGATGCTTGCTCAACCAACAGACTTTGTGGAAAGGACATTGGGGGAAAAATGGATATGCTCCAAAACTTTTTTTCAGCCTCAAGTTAACGGGAACACTTAAACTAGCTAAGTGAAAATGGAATCATTCATTCATTTTCCTTCTTTGTTTCTCATACCAATTTTTTCATGATGTTTCAAATGGATACATTCCTCAATGTTTTATAGAAAGCTCAAGGGGAGCTTTTATATGCCATCTCCCCGGGCTAAAGCAAAAGAATATTAACTTCAGTATCTTAAGAAAATATCAAGAATTTGATATTTGTTAATCCACTATCTACTCCTGAGCCAGTGGTGGGTTTCAAATATTGTTTGAACCTACTCTGTGGGTGTGGCCTCCTTTGTGGGAGTGGCTTGCTGCCCAGGTGACCGGATGGGAGTGGCTTGCCACTCATGTGACCGGATATGAAGATGCCGACGACACTTGTCAGAACCACCTTAAATTACCTCACACACAGCACTGGCATGCATAAGAATAGGATGTCAACTTGTTTTTTAAAAGGCATCTTTGGTTTGCGTTAAAACAACTTCAACACACGCAATGTTCTGATTGCACCACAAACGCAGTAGTCATCCTTACCTTTCACAGAGGCACTGAGTTTTATAAATATGAGCATGATAGTGTAGAACAATCATATCCAAAGACCAGTGGTGGGATTCAAAAATTTTTGGAACCTCTTCTGTAGGTGTGGCCTGCTTTCCGGGTCCACTGGTGGAACCTCTTCTAACTGCTTCGGTAGATTTGACGAACCGGTTCTCCCGAATAGGTGCGAACTCGTAGGAACCCACCTCTGTCCTGAGCAGAGGTGGGTTTCTGCTGGTTCGCCCCGGGATCAGGCAAACCGGTAATAGTGGCGGTGGGAGGCTCCGCCCATCCACTTGGATGCTTCTGCGCATCATGCAAGTGTGCCCACACCGGTAGTAAAATAAATTGAAACCCACCACTGCCCCTGAGCCTTTGCAAGTAAGGTGAGGGGGATGGAAAGCATTTATGTTTATTGGGGGCCTAGTCACCTCAGCAATTTAACTTGTTTCAGGATTTTAGCAGTAAAGTTACTTTGCTCTACATGGGTATTTTTCTAAAAATGTACACTGTTTGTTCAGCCTGTCAGAAATATTAGCACAGAATGCAGGACCACATTGTTCTATTTATAAAGACAAAATAAGCAAGCTTGAAAATATAATAAAAAGATGGGCCACCACCGAAAGCAAATTATAGGTTTTTGCTATTATTTTTTTTACAATTGCTTAGCCAATGTAGCAACAATTTGTCATTTCTCGTCCTGAAGCAGGCAGAACGTAGGTCATATCTGTCTACGGTCTAAATTTAATGATTTAAGTATTCTAACTTTATACCACTATTTGCTATTATTATATGGATCTTTGCATCTTCTTAAAGTGTTTGTATTTTTGCCACTTGTAGCTTATTTTAATAATCGCAATGTTATTTCATTGTAATAATTTCATTTCTTCACCTTTTAATCGTGTATTTTTGGTGGTGCCGCTGTAGTATTTTTGTATTTCACTATTTACCATACTTTTTGGAGTATAAGATGCATTCCCCCCCTAAAAGTGGGTGGAAGTTGCGGTGCATTTTATACACTGAATGTTGCCAAAGCTCTGCCCACCCACCAGGCCCCATCCTTCGGCCATTTCTAGCCTCCATGCATCATGTTTTCGGCCTCCGCACACCTAGTTTTAGACTTGTTCCAGACTGCAAGGATCGTCACAGCACATCGCCACCAATCACCGCCTCTGCATGTCACATTTCTGGCCTCTGCGCATTGAGTTTTCAACTTCCGCGCACCCGTTTACTGGCCGAAAATGCGATGCAGAGAGGCCAAAAACGCGACATGTTGAGGTGGTGATGGGCTCTTGTGATCCCCATAGCCTGGAACAGCGGATTGGCAGTATTCCGGGAGGCCGATCCAACTGCCAATCAGCTGTTCATGCTAAATCAGGTTGCGTTAACTTGCTGAAGCTGACCAGGCTGTTTGCTGTTTGCTGCAAGGATTCTAACCAGGTGAATACCAGTGGATGCTGGTAGGCAGAGGCAGAATTTATTTTCTTGATTTCCTCCCCAAAAAAGATAATTGCATTTTATAATCCAGAGCGTTGTTATCTTTTTGAAGATAACGTTTCTGAAACCAATGTTTTTGTTGGCGCACATTTATCGGCGCGCTTCTGTGGGCGCGACTTCAACTTCGCTCTTTTCTCGCCACGGTTTTGTCGGCGCGCTTTTGTTGAGCGCGCATTTGTCGGTGAACCCTATAAAGGTAAAGCCGCCATCAGAGTGCAGATTAACAGATTCTTTTCTTTTCAAAAGGATTATCCTGAGAAATTTGCAACCCACACACGACAGCCAGACTAAGGGAGTGAATAACCAATTGGAGACCTTAGCAAAAGATACTGGTTTAAAATTGGAGGCAAGAGAGTGTTCTCAATAATAGCTGAAGTTTTGCAGAATCGAACACTGGGAAATAAAACTCCTGAGCTTTAATGGCACCCATTGCATCGTGCAGAAGACTTGAGTGTTTAAGGATGCCTCGGAAGATAGATTTCTTGTTGGAATAAATTCAGCAGCACCTTTACTGGAAGCTATGTATCTTGTACTTGCCTCTGTAAATTCCTTGATCTCTAGATCAAACTCTTTATATCTTGATGCTGGATGTGGATTGCTTGCTGGAACTTTGACATTCAGTCTGAAATGAACATTGCTACTTCCTGGCCCTTGCAACTCCAATGAAAGTCTGAGGATTGATTCATAGCTTTACAACCAAGCACGACAGTACCAGGATTTATTTTATGACTAGTTTTCCAGCAAGAGTCTGGTTAGGCAAGGAAAGCCAAACAAATATGAATGAAACTAATGTGAAACTTGCTACAGATAGACATACATGAACTGAAGAACTCAATAAAAATATTGAACTTGTATGGAAATATTGAGAATATTGCTATCTAATTATTCCCTTTAAGGCCCTGATAATCCGGTCAACAGAAACATGAGTTTGATTTAATACACAGCTTGGCCAAGATAAGTGACCAGGTTATGGTGTGTGGAGATTCGACTAGATTATCCAGAATGAAATACACTATCAAGGCCAAGTTTGGACCATAAATATAGATATGGTATCTATATTTATAGATACCATATCTATATTTAGGTACATGCCCAATCATCCAAATTGTGGACTTCCAGTTGATAAAGAAATATGCTTTCTCAAAGACCTTACAGAGAGACAATTAACTGGCATTCTATCAGCTTATTTCTATCCCGATCCCAATAGAGACCAATATTTTGCATATACTAATATAAATTGGCATTATTGTTTCATTGTCGCTAACCTTTGAAGAAATGAAGCTGAAGTATAACTTAAACGAATACAAAATTAGAACAATATAAATTAAACGCATAAATAAGTTCATACAAATAAGTTAATACACTCCAGTTGTGATATATGCATGACTGTTTTGGAAATTAAACTCAAATTATCTGAGAATTATTACATATTTGTTTTGTTTTTTTACTTTGAAATAAATTAAGTAAGAAATGTAACCACATGAAATAAATGAAAAGAAAAGAAGAGTATAATTTCTTGTGGGTCGCTTCTTCTTCTTGTCGCTTCTCGGCCTTTTGGCTATGATCAAATGTAGTATCTTGTGGGTTATCTTGATAGCAAATTAGGCTAAAAAGCCCTCACATTTATTGTTTCAGGACAATATTGCTATATAAAGTATTCCAGAAAGAAAACCCATATTAGTTATTTATTAATTTACTATATTTATTAACAACTCAAATTTTATCATTCTGGGCACATGCAACAAACAAATCAAAAGTGACATAAAAAATAAATATTAATCAATTAAAATATAACATATATCGACAGGTTGATTGACTCAAGAGCCGAGGTGGCGCAGTGATTAGGGTGCAGTACTGCAGGCCACTTCAGCTGACTGTGATCTGCAGTTCAGCGGTTCTAATCTCACTGGCTCAAGGTTGACTCAGCCTTCCATCCTTCCGAGGTGGGTGAAATGAGGACCCAGACTGTGGGGGCGATATGCTGACTCTGTAAACCGCTTAGAGAGGGCTGAAAGCCCTATGAAGCGGTATATAAGTCTAACTGCTATTGCTATTGCTATTGATTTATTTTTCAAATTTATATACCCAAATGACACTGGGTGGTAAACATGGGAGAGGGATGTCCATGTACCTATCAGATAGATTTTTCACCGTACTTCTTTGTACAAAAAAGATGCATCCTAGCTTCTGTGAAGAGTAACATACTCCATAATTCAGTAGGTGCCACAGAGTAGGCCCGCCATCTTATCCAAGATTCATAACCCTAAAAATGAAGGCCTTGCATTTCAGCCTTAGACAATAGCAATAGCAATAGCAGTTAGACTTATATACCGCTTCATAGGGCTTTCAGCCCTCTCTAAGCAGTTTACAGAGTCAGCATATTGCCCCCACAGTCTGGGTCCTCATTTCACCCACCTCGGAAGGATGGAAGGCTGAGTCAACCTTGAGCCGGTGAGATTAGAACCACTGAACTGCAGATAACAGTCAGCTGAAGTGGCCTGCAGTACTGCACCCTAACCACTGTGCCACCTCGGCTCTTGCAGCCAGCATACACCCTGCAGTGCTACATTTTCCTTCCCAGGTAGCCAGCAGGAAAAAGGGAACGTTTTACTACTCCCTGATTACTCCAGTCTCTCTACCAGATGATAATATTTGGCCACATCTGCTTGTTCTTCTCTATCAAACAACCACTATCATCTAGTTCTTCAACTTGGACTACCTTCACTTCTATAGTACTTCGTGAAACTATTACATTTTTGGGAGGTGTTTTTTTTGTTTGTTCATAGAGTTTTATTTCTGACAGCCATATTTGTTACAGTTTTTATTAAACAAATGGTCGCTTTAATTTCTTTTTCATTACATTTTGGGTAGTTGTTTCTTATTGTTTTACATAAATTTTATTAAAATTTAATAAAGAGCAAATAAAAACCAACAGAAACTAATACAGAATTAAAGAAAATGAAGGAAAGTTGCTGAAAGAAAAAAGAAGCAAAGAAGTTCTCAATTTCCTTTGCAGCAAATATACATATGTTGTGGCCCAGCAGGAGTCGTTGGAGCTGCCACCAGACTCCAACAGCGAAGGGCCTTATGAGTCGGCCCTGGACGATGTGGAGGACCTTGGACAGGGTTCCGACATCGAGCAGGGCGCAGAGACACTGGTTGGTCACCAGGTGGTGCCTGAGCCTTGGATCAGTGGGGAGGAGACAAGAGAGAATGATCCAGAAACCACCTGTGAGTTGTTCCGGGATGCATGCCGTTGAAGGGCTACTCAGTGTCAAGAACAACTACGTAATTACAGGAGGTAATTAAGCTCACCTGATGCTCATTAAGATCCTCTCCTGATTGTAAAAGAGACTGCTTGTGCCACACCATTCTTGCAGAAGTCAACATTAGAGACTAACGAGAAACAAACTTGGCAGGCTGGATTGATGCCAGAGTTTGTTTGCATTGCTGCCAAGGTTTGTAGGACTTGCTGCCAAAGTGCTTATCTCTTTGTTGATTTGGCTTTCAGCCACCGAGAGTCTGGACTTATTAAAAACATTCTCATTTATGTTTGTCTCGGCTTTCATTCCTGGACGGAGGACGGGGGTCAGAACACATATTTACAAAATTATCTTACTCAATGAGTATGTTGTTGTTTCTTGTTGTAGTCCACTCCCCTTTCGATTAACGAAGCTTTTCATCTGTGGTCATGTTTAAATACATTTACCTCTGAAAAAATAATACATGTTAAAAAATATGCTGAGTTTATACAGGATTTCTTTCCTTTATCATTGAAAATAGTATATTGCTGCGAGCCACATAGATTCCTGGGAAAGTACTGCTGAGTCCCATATCTCTTTTTTTAAAAATTAAGCATTTCTTTCTTTCTTTCTTTCTTTCTTTCTTTCTTTCTTTCTTTCTTTCTTTCTTTCTTTCTTTCTTTTGACTATTCTGAGACACAATAAAACTGTTTTTAAAAGAATTATACACCCAATATTTACTTTATCTAATCTTTATCTTCTCTGTGGTGGCTCCCTCTCTCTGGAACATCACTCCCCCCAAACATTAGAACGGCCCCCACTCTAATAGCAATAGCAATAGCAGTTAGACTTATATACCGCTTCATAGGGCTTTCAGCCCTCTCTAAGCGGTTTACAGAGTCAGCATATCGCCCCCAACAACAATCCGGGTCCTCATTTTACCCACCTTGGAAGGATGGAAGGCTGAGTCAAACCTGAGCTGGTGAGATTTGAACAGCCGAACTGCAGAACTGCAGTCAGCTGAAGTAGTCTGCAGTGCTGCATTTAACCACTGCGCCACCTCGGCTCTTCTGGACGGTGCTGAAGACCTGATTCTGCCAGCAGGCCTGAGGAATGCAGAGCTGGATGGAGCCCATTAAATGGCTCATGTGTTATGTTGCTGCTAGGGTGTGGAGGATGTGGGGGGTTATTTTATTATGTTATTTTATTAATTTATTATATGATTCTCTCTTTTATTAGTTTTATTGTTTTTATTTTGTTGTTTATATTTAAAATACATATAAACATATATTCTTGTCAGCCGCTTTGAGTCGCCATGTGTGAATAGACGGCAATATAAATTTCCAAATAAATAATAGTATCTACCACACATTCAGTCGCTTATCACCACAAAAAATTACAGCCCTTTGTGGATACGGTTTAGTGACAGATAGTAGAAAGCACACAGAAACATAATTCAAAGGAAGCGTTCCTATTTGTTGGGTTAAACTGGTAAAATGACTTTGTGTGGCGATGCTGGAGCCGCCGTAACTAAAGATGAAGCAGAAACATAAGCAGAGAAGACGAAAAGCCAGGAATCTTGTGTAAAATGTCCCTTCAGGAAGATAGATAAGAAGGAAACAAATCATTAAGGAACAAAGGGGAAAATGTAACCTGAATCAGACAAAGGAAATTGGACCTGAGTACATACTAACCAACAAAATATAAACTTTGGGGGATGTAAAGGGATCTTAAAGCCCCCATCCCCCACCCCTTGAGTCATCTTTGGATCCATACTTGGCACCCATCATCCCTTACTAGGTTGTGAATGAGGTGTGTGTGTGTGTCAGTGGTGGGTTTCAAAAAAAATTTGAACCTACTCTGTGGGTGTGGCCTCCTTTGTGGGAGTGGCTTGCCATCCATGTGACCGGATGGGAGTGGCTTGCCGCCCTTGTGACCGGATATGAAATTATGAATTAGTACTTAGTACTCAGCCCAAGTAGCTATTCAGAAACTCTGGCATTGAAGCATGCAAGTCTTAAAGCTGTCAAGTTACAAGATCCTTGCACCCCTAACCCTTTAGAAAAAAAACTAGGGGTCTTCAAACCTGACAGCTTTAAGACTTGTGGACTTCAACTCCCAGAATTCCTCCTCCAGTCACGTTGGCTCAGGAACTCTGGCATTGAAGCATGCAAGTCTTAAAGCGATCAAGTTACAAGATCCTTGCACCTCTAACCCTTTAGCAGTGGTGGGTTTCAAAAATTTTTGGAACCTCTTCTGTATGTGTGGCCTGCTTTCCGGGTCCACTGGTGGAACCTCTTCTAACCAGTCCAGTAGAATTGATGAACCGGTTCTACCGAATAGGTGCGAACTGGTAGGAACCCACCTCTGGTGTATTCACTCAAATGTGCGTTGCAACCATTTAAGTTTGACTTTTACTATAAATTGTCTTGATCGCCTTGTATCCCAAAGAACATGTTGTGCCTGTTCAAAGTGATGTGTTTGTGTCCTTAATTATTTCTCAGCTGTAGATCAGAGTCATGTGTCTTGTCTACTGTACTAGCACCTATCTGGAAAACCCAGGGAGAAAGGAAGGGAGCCTTACGAGAGCAACAGACTAAGTGGGTTGAATAAGTGACTATTACAGCACCTGAGCTTGGAGATTTAATTGGCAGAGACAAGTCACATATGGAATGTCATGTCATGTCAGTCTGTTTGTTTGTTTGCCCATCCTACCTTTATTATTTTTTACAAATAACTAAAGGTGATGAACATATCCAACACACCTTCCCCCTCCTATTTTCCCCACAACAGCAATCCTTAGAGGTGGGTTGGACTGAGAGAGGGTGGCCGGCTCAAAGTCACCCAACAGGATTTTATGGTTAAGGCAGCACTTGAACTCATGATCTCTTGCTTTCCAACCTGGTGCTTTAATCACTAGGCCAAACTATATGCATACCATCAATCTTTCAATATATGCATGCAAAAAAGAGGAGGAAGAGCCGGGACCTGCTATTTCCCCTACGTGGAAGATATAACTACTTGTCAGATGCTCAATGATGCCCCTTCCATAGTAGCAATAAAACTGCTCAGAAGGTATCAATTGTAGCAATAGCAATAGGACAATAAACATATATACCGCTCTGTAGTGCTTTGCAGGACTCTCTGAGTAGTTTACTAATGTCAGTATATTGCCCCCCAACAATCTGGCTCCCCATTCTACCAACCTCGGAAAGATGGAAGGCTGAATGAACCTTGAGTCGGTCAGGATCAAATGCCTGGCAGTGGGCAGAGTTAGCCTGCAACACTGCATTCTATCCACTGAACCACCCCGGCTCTGATGTATCATACAATCCTATATATCTGCATAGGATTTCTATCTCCAATTATAAAAAGAATTCCTCCCCACCCACCCCTTTTTTTTTTACAGTAACTCCAACTTCAGCCCATGAAGACATACGGCCAATGACTTTTCTGGTCCCGCCTAAAAAAGTTTGCAGTTTCCCCTTGAACTTAAACAGCTCATGTGTCCTATTGTTCAACTACGGCCTTTCCTCTTTCCTGTTTTCACATCTTGAAATTAGTAGTTGCTTTTTAAACATGACATTAGCCAAGGGTCTTCCTGATGTCTGTTTAAAAAAAAAAATCATTTCTTTTCTTGCTGATACCCATTTCTGTAGATTACCTCCAACTTTTGTATTTTTCAACTCTGTGATAGCTGGTAGCTAAAGAACAAGGGAGCAATAGATACATAATCCTCCTTATCTGCTTGTGAGATAATTGGATGAATATGCAAATATATGACCACATGAGATTCGGGTTGTGCAGTTTAAGCAGCCCTTTGACAGCCTGAGCAACACAATCCTTCAAAGGCAGATTGCTAAGCAAAGTGGCAAAAGTCACTTAGGGATTTCTGTGCATGCTTAACACACAGGCAGAGGTTCCACCAAAATAATAAAAGAAGCATCCTTATAGTGAGTAGGAAAGCAGGCACATACATAGTTAGGTGTTGTGGCCCAGCAGGAGCTGTGGGAGCTGCCACCAGACTCCAACAGCGAGGGGCCCTCTGAGTTGGCTCTGGAGGATGTGGAGGACCCTGGACAGGGTTCCGACTCCGAGCAGGGTGCAGAGAGACTGGTTGGCCACCAGGTGGCGCCTGAGCCTTGGATCAGTGGGGAGGAGACAAGGGAGTGTGATCTGGATGCCAACAGTGAGTTGTTCCTGGATGCACGCCATCGAAGAGCTAATAGGCGTCAGGAACAGTTACGCATGTACAGGAGGTAATTGCGCTCAGCTGGTGGTCATTAGGCTCCTCTCCAGCCTATAAAAAAGACTCCTTGTGCACACGCCCCTCTTGCGGAAGTCAACGCATTGACTAAAGAGAACATAACTAACTTGGCATGCTGGATTGCTGCCAAGGTTTGTCTGAGTTGCTGCCAAGATCCTTATCTGTTTGTTTGCTTGGCTTTCAGCCACCGAGAGTTTGGCTTCTTGCTATTAAAAGTACATTCTAGTTAAGCTTGTCTCAGCTTTCATTATTGGACGGAGGAGGGGGTCAGTTAGGCAACCCACTGTCACCCCCTTTCACTAGCTGTGTTCCACCTGGCCATCACAGGGCCGGGTTAATAGCAAGGGCTTGGATTGCACAATCAGGAACAGAACAAGTTCAATTTTGTTTAAGTAGCCCTTTAGCGGGTAAGGTAAAGGGAAATGATTTCTGGAAGATGGCCCAGAGATGCAAAAGGAAACAGTTCACCAGAGATGGACCAAAGAGAAAGGAGGCCTGGATGATTGAGAGATGGCTGTAAGAATGAGGGAAGATGGAGCCTGCAAGCAGTTGCGTGATTTTGATGAGTTAGTTTTTTGAAGAAGCAGAGAATTAAGCCAGAGAAGGAACTCTAGTAAGAGCAAAGCTGGTCTTCTCTAGAGCTTTAAGTGAGGAAGGCTGTTGAAGCAGAGCCAAGAAGATATTTGAGGTACCAGGCTACAAATCAGGAAATGATGAGTTCTAGTCCTGTCTCAGAAATGAAAGCCAGATGGGTGATTTTGGCCCAGTCACCCTTTCTTGGCCTAAACCACCTCACAGAGTTATTATCGGGATAGGAGGGGGAAGGACTCCATCAAGGACCTAGGAGAACTCATCTCTAATGATCTAAACCACAGACCTCACTGTAACAGCATTGCCAAAAAGGCATTAAGAATTGTTAACCTAATTTTGCAAAGCTTCTTCTCCTGTAACACTGTATTGCTAACTAGGCCATACAAAACCTTTGCCAGACCAATTCTCGAATAGAACTCATCTGCCTGGAATCCACACTGTATATCAGACATTAATATGATCAAGCGGGTCCAGAAGTATTTCACGAGTACTCCACTCCTCTGCTCACAGTAGAATCCCTTATGCCACCAGGCTTGAAATTTGGGCTTGGACAATCTGGAACTGTGCCTCCCATGGTCTGATCTAAGCATAGTACACAAAATTGTCTGCTACAATGTCTTATATGTCAGAGACTTCTTCAGCTTCAACCTCAATAATACATGGGCAAAAAATTGATACCAACTCAAGGTAAATCGCTCCAAACTCGATTGCAGAAAATACAACTTCAGCAACTGAGTGATCGACGCCTTGAATGCTCTACCTCATACATACATACATACATACATACATACATACATACATACACACACACACACACACACACACACACACACACACACACACACACACTTATTTGCTATGGATTTTCCCCCTTTTTGTCTGCCCCCCCAATTTTGCTTTGCCCCAAACATCTCCCTTTTTAAAAACTTTTTTCTTTGCTTGTTTGTATTTTATACTTTTCCCAAAAAAAATTAATAAAGTTTTGGCAAAAAATATTCATTGGAAATGTGGCAGTTTAGCTGTGGAGCCATCTATATACAAAATAGATTACAGAGATAAACAGATCGGTCATTCTGCATAAAATTTCCCAGAGTGACAAGTTTGAATTTGTCTAATATTTCTCTGGAGTATTTGGCATTAGGGTTAAATAAATTGGAGTTAATTGTGGTCATAGAAGAGTTTCAGTTCTCAAAGATTTGAAATGTGCATCGGTGCTTCAGAAGTAATTCAGAAGAGAAATTTTGTAAAGAAAAAGTATGAGTGCTCATGTGCTGATAGCCTAGTTAATCCATAATTCAAATGAAGCATTACAAGCTATTATCGAGGGAGGCAAAACCACCATACATTCAGGCATAGAAATGGATTCCATGCCAATTGTTAGTTGAAATTCTAACTTTAACCATTTAAAATAAAAAAGCATGGCCTCCAAAGAAAATCAGCTGCTCATTAATATCTTATTCAGAATAGAGAAGCAGAAATTGCCCAAGAGAAAACATTAGTTTCTCAGATTTGGGCACTTTAAGCTCTGTGAACTTCAACTCCCAGAATTCCCCAGCCAGCATGAGAAACACTGGATTGCAGGTGTGGGCTTCAAAGAATTAACCTTGGGAATTTTGTCTAGTCTTAGAAGTTAAACAGGGTCAGGGATGGTGATTATTGGGATGGAAAATTACCACAGAATTCAAAAGTGGGAAGTTAGACTTGAAATTAATATATATATATATATATATATATATATATATATGTATGTATGTATGTATGTATGTATGTATGTATGTATGTATGTATGTATGTATGTCTTAGTAAAATCAAGAGCAAAATACTTCCATACAATTGCCAAGAAAACTGCAACTGATTTCTAAACACTCTATATCCTTCCATGAACCTTTTGCAACTTTACATAGGCAGTTTGTTATAGCAATAGTAATAGCAATAGCAGTTAGACTTCTATACCGCTTCATAGGGCTTTCAGCCCTCTCTAAGCGGTTTACAGAGTCAGCATATCGCCCCCAACAATCCGGGTCCTCATTTCACCCACCTCGGAAGGATGGAAGGCTGAGTCAACCTTGAGCCGGTGAGATTTGAACCGCCGAACTGCAGTTAGCAGTCAGCTGAAGTGGCCTGCAGTACTGCACTCTACCCACTGTGCCACCTCGGCTCTGTTGGACTGACAAACTCAAAATGCTAGTTTGGTCTAATGGAAACTAGAACTCCAATCCCATCTCAGGCACAAAGCCAACTGGACACCTTGGGCCAGTTGCTCAATCTTAACTCTTGAATGGAGGCAATCACAAAGCACTGCTAAATCTTGCCAATAAAACTATGGAAACTTGTTTCCGGTAATTAATACTGACTCAAAAGTTATCCTCCATTCAGAGGTGGGTTCCTACCAGTTCGCACCTATTCGATAGAACCTGTTCGTCAAATCTACCAAACTGGTTAGAAGAGGTTCCACCAGTGGACCTGGAAAGCAGGCCACACCTACAGAAGAGGTTCCAAAAATTTTTGAAACCCACCACTGGCAAGGATCTTGTAACTTGGCAGCTTTAAGACTTGCATGCTTCAATGCCAGAGTTTCTGAATAGCTATTTGGACTGACCTAAGTACTAATTCATAATTTCATATCCGGTCACATGGGCGGCAAGCCACTCCCACAAAGGAGGCCACACCCACAGAGTAGGTTCCAACAATTTTTGAAACCCACCACTGCCCCCATTCAACCCCTCATAAATTTTTGAGCTTCTGACATTATTCTAAGCTTCTTTAATTTAATCTTTAATTTGTCACTTTACATATAGGTTGTAATATGAAGAACAATTGTACTGTATGATGCTAGCAGTATTAAGTGGGTGCCTGGTACAAAGGAAGAAGAAAGAATACCAGTGATACACATAGAACAATATAACTGAAGTTATAACAGGGCCAAGCCTGTCTTTTAGCAGGGCAAGAGAACTTCAGATAATTTGGAACAATCAAGACAGGATAACAATTTACTTCTTAATTTTTAATTTAGTTTAGTTTAGTTTAGTTTTATTATTATTTATAGGCCGCCCTTTTCCCTGAGGGGACTCAGGGCGGCTTACAAAATATAGGGAGGGGGGTACAAAACAGTAACCATAAAACGATACATAAGTAAAAATAGTACACAACATTCATTCATCATTCGGGTGGGGACAGATTACGATCTTTATCCCCAGGCCTGACGGGATAGCCGTTTAGTGTTGTGTTATTATAGTAAGGGAGAGGTTTGTTTTCCATTTTTTTCTTTATAATCTGGTTTACCATATTACAACCTATATGTAAAGTGACAAATTAAAGATTAAATTAAAGAAGCTTAGAATAATGTCAGAAGCTCAAAAACTTATTAGGGGTTGGATGGGGGATAACTTTTGAGTAAGTATTAATCACCGGAGACAAGTTTCCATAGTTTTATTGGAAAGATTTAGAGGTGCTTTGTGATTGCCTCCATTCAAGAGTTAAGATTGATCAACTGGCCTAAGGTCACCCAGTTGGCTTTGTGCCTGAGGTAGGACGGGAGTTCTAGTTTCCATTAGACCAAACTAGCATTTTTAGCAGGGCAATAGAACTGCGGATAATTTGGAACAATCAAGACAGGATAACAATTTACTTCTTAATTTTTAATTTAGTATTATGTTATTATCGTAAGGAAGAGGTTTGTTTTCCATTTTTTTCTTTATAATCTGGTTGACCTTGGCTACTGCTGATCTTGACTGGAGATGGGTGCTTTTGTTAAAAAAAAAAGAAAACATTTTTTTTAGAATTTTACATGCTAATAAAAACACAAAACTGGAAATAAATGAAAAGACAATAAGAAAAATAAAACCTGAAGTAAAGAAAGAAAAAAGAAAATGTAGAATTTTCACTTCCCTCCTTCCTTTCTTTCGAACTGCCCTCTTACTCTTTTCTCTTCCTATGTAAACCTTTTTAACCCACCGACCCCAATCTATAAATAATCAGCTCGGTCTTTCCTTTTTTCAGCAAAAAGTCCATATAAGATCCATATAAAGCTTGCAGTTTTTAACAAAAGCATCTTGTTTTTCCTGACCATGCCGGCCAGCTTTCCCATTTAAGTGATTTCCATCAATGTTACAATCCAGTCTCCTGCCGTAGTTCGGAGCTTGGGGTTCTCCATTCTGCTCCAACAGATTCATTACTGATTGATTATATGTCATCAAGTCGTTTTCAGCTCCTCGTGACCACAGAGATAGATTTTTCTCTACAGCGATCCATCTCTAACCTGTTCTTTCTGCACTCCCAATGGTGTACTCCTCACCACTGTAATTATGTCCATCTACTGGTCATTTCTTCTCTTTCCTTACCCATTGTTTGTGCCTTCTCCACAAAGCTAAGTTTATGCCAAAATGGAAACTAAGTACAATAGTTGGAGCCTGGTTATTTGGGCCTTGAGTGACAACTTGGGGTTAATTTGTTCAACGATTAGTCAGTTTGTTTTTTGAGCTGTCTGTAGTATTCTTAAGAGTCTTTCCAGCCCCAAAGTGCAAAGGGGTGAATACTTTTCCTATCTTGCTTCTTCAAAATCCCACTTTTGCTTCCCTAAAGGGCTATACCGTGGCTTACACAATTCTGATCCTGGTAGGTACAATATAAACCCATCATAACATTTCAGTATCTTTCCCAAGGTGTTAAGAACTGCTCTAACAAGGGCCAGTCTGCTTTCTCCTTTACTGTTGATGGTTGATCTCAAAAGGCAGAAACTGTCCACCACTTTAATATCTTCACTGTCAATTTTAAGGCTTGTAACTGTTGCAGAGGTGGGTTCCTACCGGTTCGGCTGAATAGGTAGTAACTCAACTGGACACGTGACTGTACCAGTTCTATCCTGGGTGCCACCATCTTTATTTTCTGTTCTGCACATGTGCAGAACAATCTTCATTGAAAAAAATATAATTTCCCCCAGAGGTGGGTTCCTACTAGTTCGCACCAGTTCGGTAGAACCGGTTTGTCAAATCTACCGAACTGGTTAGAAGAGGTTCCACCAGTGGACCCGGAAAGCAGGCCACACCTACAGAAGAGGTTCCAAAAATTTTTGAAACCCACCACTGACACACGCACACACACACACACACACACACACACACACACAGACAGACAGACAGACAGACTCACACAGAGAGAGAAAGAGAAAGGGGAAGAAAGGAAGAAAGAAAGAAAGAAAGAAAGAAAGAAAGAAAGAAAGAAAGAAGAAAGAAGAAAGAAAGAAAGAAAGAAAGAAAGAAAGAAAGAAAGAAAGAAAGAAAGAAAGAAAGAAGAAAGAAAATGAGAGAGAGAGATGAAAGAAAAAAAGGAAAAAGGGACAGAGAGACAAAAGGAAGGAAGGAGAGAGAGAGGGAGGGAGGGAGGAAGAGGGAAAGGGAGAGGGAGAGGGAGAGGGAGAGAAAGAAAGAAAACACATGGCCAGCAAGCCATTTCCACCAGGTCACATGGCCGGCAAGCCACTCCCACAAAGGAGGCCACACCCACAGAGTAGGTTCGAAATTTTTTTGAAACCCACCACTGATTTCCCCCCTTTTTAATGGTATGCACATGCCAGTCCCAGAGAAGTCCCAGAGATGGGCCATTTTTTGCAAAAATTGAGGCTTTTTGGCCTTCCCCCAGCCCCCAGAAGTACTATGCAGGCTTCAGCGGGCAGATGGACTGGAAACATGCCTTTATTTTTGTGAAAAATGGCCCATTTTCCATCCATTTTTGCCCTCCCCCAGCCCTGATGAAGCCTGCAGAGTGTTCCTGGGGGCCAGGGAGGAAACTTTTTTTTCTTACTGGGTAGTTTGTAAGCGCTCCCTTAGCTTCGGCGAGGCTGGAGCTCTCTCCCCCCCAGTCAAAACTTTTTGCCATTGTTTCGGTGGGCATTGCTTGGTGAGGGGGTCATGTGACTGAGTGTGTGTGAGTGATGTCAAGTTGACCACGCCCACTCAGTCACATGCCCCCATCTAGCCACGCCCACCAAACAGGTAGTAAAAATTTTTTGAAACCCACCCCTAAACTGTTGCCTTTAGTTTGTGTTTAATCTTAGTCCCATTTTCTTTTCTCTTTTGTGATCTTTGACTTCGATTACTAGAGTTGGCAGATTCTTTAGCTATTAGAGTAGTATATTTATCATACCATAGGTTATTGATATTTTTTCCTCTAATTTTACAACCACACTGATCTTCTTCCAATCCAGCTTCCCTTATATATTCCACCTATTTGATAAAAAGGGGTTAATACACAGCCTTATCAAACTCCTTTGCCAACCGGGAGCCAATTTCATCATATGTGGCTTCCTGACATGTATATAAGTTTCTCATAAGAACAATGAGATGTTTTGAGAGTCCCATCTTTCTGAACATTTCCCACAACCTGATGCATTGATACATTGGTTTCGGGAGTCTTTTTATAATCAACGCAACACATTCTTTTTTCTACCCAACATCTATCTACAATAATGTCTTGTGTTCCTCTGCTTTTTCTATAACCAGCTTGAACATCTGGCATTCCTTTTTCCATGTAGGGGGTCTGATCTGCATCGGAGGATCATAAGTGTTATTATGCTAGCCTGTCAGCTCTTGAATTTTTGAAGCATTTGAATTTTTGAAACTATTCCTTAGACAATTGCCATGATGTTATTTGCAAGGCGACTTTGTGAGACATCCATAGCAGTGGCTCTACTGAGCTGGAAGTATTCCTAGACCTATCTGTGGCCAAAATCTGAAACTGCAGTTCCCTGTAATTCTCATCTTGGCTAAATCTTTATTTAAATATTTCATACATACTATTTTTATTCATGGACTCTGTTTGAGAGAGTCAAATTGGTTTTAGCAGCCATTCTCATTTTCCATCTAATGCTCCAGTGGTGGATTGTTTGCAGTGCTTGGGATAATTCAAATGCCGGTACAACAGACTCAACTAAGCATGGAGATAAAACATGTGTAAAGATGGCTTTCCAGAAATGGAAGGAGTCCTTCCATGTACAGAAGGCAGGCTCTGGAGGAAGATTCCCACTGAAACAAGGTGGTTTTATCAATTCACTTTTCTTCTCTTTTTTGCAGACTTTGGTTCTACTTTCTTCATGTCAAGGCATCTGTAGGCCGAAAGGGATATCAACAAATGTTGTCCTGTTTTAAATGGGAATATCCATGAATCAGAATGCTTTCTGAATATGGAAGGTGTGGAGGTATGTAGTCTGGATTCCCAGGAGGGAGGGGCTGTCTTCCAGACAAACATGAGACAGCAAAGTTTAGATAGTTTGGTTGGGAGGAAGCAAGTCAAGGTAGCTCCTCCCTAGGGGTTTTCAGAGTATATTGCTTAGAAGAAATTCAGCATGTCTTTTTTTGTTTTGTTTCTGGAGCCTGACAGAAGGACTGTTTTGGATACAGTCCATAAAAAAGTCTTCTATGGGGAAATGCCTATGATATATGCGCAAATATATGCGTCCCAGAAGGCACATTGCAAGGGATTCTGGGATGAGCCTGCATGAAAGAGTCATATTTCCCATTTCATTAAAAAAAAATCAACAGCTACATCCTTAATTCCTAATTAGTCTATTATTCCCACCACTGCACTTGAACTTTCTACAGCTCTTCATAGAAAAGGAGTGGGAAACACCTATGGCTCATTTCATTTCTTTTAGAATTCTTTTTGTCACCTAATTTAATTCTAAAATAATTCTAAATTTAATTCATTTCAATAACAGGAATGTTTCTCAGCATATGCCGTGTTTTTTTGGTGTATAAGACACACTTTTTTCCCTCCTAAAAGAGGCTGAAAAGTTGGGTGCGTCTTATACTCCAAATGTAGCTCCGCCCACGTGCCGGGCCTCTTCCCTCCGGCCTCCATGCCTCTTCTTCCCAGCTGCAGAGATTGCCACCGACAATGGCTTGTGTTTTTGTGCTCTGCACATTGCATTTTCAGCCTCCAAAGGCTCAATGTTTGGTGCCCAAAATGGCCACCTGGAACAGCTGCTGCCTTCTCTTATACCTTCCCTGCTTTGCCTGCTTTAGTCACTGGAGCTCCCTCTGAGGATCAGCTGTGCTTTGGAAGCTGTTTTTCAGCCCGAATATGAGCTCAGCGATCTTCCGTGCTTTGCCTACTTTTCTAATTGCTGCTCCGTCCGACAATCAGCTGTGCTTTAGAACCACCGTCCCTATCATCCCCAACCTGCCAATTACCTCCAACAGACCGATTAGATCCCACAGATTAGGCCTCCTCCGAATTCCATCTGCCAGCCAATGCCGACTGGCGACTACCTGGAGGAGAGCCTTCTCTGTGGCTGCTCCGACCCTCTGGAATGAACTCCCTGTGGAGATTCGAACTCTCACCACCCTCCAGGCCTTCCGCAAAGCCCTTAAAACCTGGCTGTTCCAACAGGCCTGGGGCTAAAGAGCTGTTGCCCCTGTCTCGAATGGTATGACTGTTGTGTGTTTTTAAATTATGTATTGTTATGTTTCATCTTTTTTATTTTCTGTCTATACCCCCCTTCCCTGATTTGAATTGTGAGCTGCCCTGAGTCCCCTTTGGGGAAAAGGGCGGCATATAAATGAAATAAAGTCAAATCAAAATCAATCAAACCTCAAAACCAGTGAGCGAACTAATATGCTGAAAATGACCAGGTTGAGGACTAGCCAGATAAATACCTGGTAAGCAGAATTCCCCCCTCTCCTATTTTCCTCCCCCAAAATTAAGGTGCATCTTGATTTGGTTTGGTTTATTGGATTTATATGCCGCCCTTCACCCAAGGACTCAGGGCAGCGTACAACATTAAAAAAAAACACATATTACAAAAGTTAAAAAGAATTAAATAGAATATCCCAAACAAACACAATTAGAATTAACAATAGCATTTTTTTAAAAAAAAATGATTAAAATTAACAATTATCAATAATTTATTTTGTTTTGTTCAGGCCAGGCCGGCTTGCTGGAAAAGCCAACTTTTTAGGGCGCGTCGTAAGGACCGGAGGTTGGGGATTATACGAAGCTCCGGGGGCAGCTCATTCCAGAGGGAAGGGGCTCCCACAGAGAAGGCTCTCCCCCGGGGGTCACTATCCGACACTGTCTGGCTGATGGCCAACTGAGGAGGCCAACTCTGTGGGATCGCACTGGATGGTGGGAGGCTACCGATGGCAGTAGGTGGTCTTGCAGGTATCCTGGGCCTAAGCCATGGAGTGCTTTAAAGGTCATAATTAGTACCTTGAATCGCACCTGGAAGACAACCGGCCGCCTAAAAGTGGTGTAACATGGGAGCACCTAGGTGCCCCCATGATAACCCCCACAGCTGCATTCTGGACCAGTTGAAGCCTCCGGGTGCTCTTCAAGGTCAGCCCCATGTAGAGAGCGTTACGGTAGTCCAGGCGAGAAAGGACGAGGGCATGAGTGACTGTGCACAGAGCATCCCGATCCAGAAAGGGGCACAACCAGGTGAACCTAGTAAAAGGCCCCCCTGGTCACGGCCATCAGGTTTTCTTCTAAACTAAGCCACTTATCCAGGAGGATGCCCAGATTGCGGGCCCTCTCTGAGGGGGCTAAAATTTCTCCCCCTATCATCAAAGATGGAACAAGATGCACAAATCGGGATGACGGAAACCACAGCCACTCAGTCTTGGAGGGATTGAGCTTGAGCCTGTTCCTCCCCATCCAGATCCGCACAGCTTCCAGGCATCGGGACATCATGTCAAGGGCATCGTTTGGGTGGTTTGGGGTAGAGATGAAAAGTTGGGTATCATCAGCATATTGATGATACCGTACCCCAAAACCACGGATGATCTCACCCAGTGGTTTCATATATATGTTGAACAGGAGGGGTGAGAAAACCGACTCCTGGGGCACCCCACAAGTGATGTGCCTTGGGGTCGATCCCTGCCCTCCGGTCAATACAAACTGTGACTGATCCGACAGGTAGGAGGAGAGCCACCGTAAAATAGTGCCCCCCCACTCCCAACCCCCCCAAGTCATCACAGTAGGATATCATGGTCAATGGTATCAAAAGCTGCTGAGAGATCTAATAGGACCAGGACAGAGGAGCAGCCCCTGTCCTGGGCCCGCCAGAGATCATCAACCAACGTGACCAATGTCGTCTCCGTGCTGTATCCGGGCCTGAAAACCAACTGAAACGGATCCAGGTAGACAGCTTCATCCAGGAACTGGGGAATACTCCAGTGCATCTTATACTCCCCAAAAAATGATATATAGTATATAGAGAGGGGTTGAAAGGCAAAAGAGAAGCAGTATGCTCCCTCCCGTATTGGGCCATACCAGATGCTTTATCAAAACACTTAATCATTCCTCTGGCTCAGCTGAAAAGGGAGGAGAGCTTGTGGTTTAGAGGTTAATATAATTGCTTAAGATGTAAAAACAGCCCAAGTTTGAATCCCAGTAAGGGTATGACTAGCTGATGAGAGGTAAATAGCTTGAAAAAGCTCTATACTTGTCTCTCTTTGTATATTTATCTGCAAAAATGCAACACAAAACATACACACAGACACACACACACACTATCACAACAAAAGAGAAACTACAGTGACTTTCATGGGTGCCTTGAGAAATAACATAACCTTTTAATGCATTTCAACAGTCCTGAAATCAAATCAGGGAAGCGTTAAACATCAGCTTGAGTATTTGTAGGCTCATTAATTCATACTGACATTCAGCAAGTTGACGATGATGTGTATTTATGACTGTTTATAATCAAAATGGCCTATTTTTAAAAAGATTCTTTGTACAATGAGTCAAATGATCTTTGAAATAAGTATCCCCATTATATTGTAGTGTAAATATGTAAACATTTTTTTCAGAAAAAAAATACAAACACCTCCAACAGATTCTTTTAAAATTAAATTGACCTGGGTATCCAGAAGAGCCCTTTTTTGAGTGAATGGTGCATAACTGATTGTTGTGGCCCAGCAGGAGCCATTGGATCTGCCACCAGATTCCGACAGTGAGGGGCCTTATGAGTTGGCTCTGGAGGATGTGGAGGACCCTGGACAGAGTTCCAACTCCGAGCAGGGCACAGAGAGGCTGGTTGGCCACCAGGAGGCACCTGAGCCTTGGACCAGTGGGGAGGAGACAAGAGGGGGTGTGATCATGACATCATGCATTGGAGCAGTGGGGAGGAGACAAGGGAGTTGTTCCTGGATGCCCGGCAACGGAGAGCTCATTTAACTATATTTTAACATCATACTTTAGAATTATAATCAAACTCATTTTTATTGGAGTGGCATATAAACTTTAGTAAAGAAATAACACCAGTAAGATGGCAGATATATCCATTTTCTAGTCAGGTTTGAGAGAGACTTGTCATTTCTACTCAATGCAGACAACACTGAGCAAGACAGGGAACAATTGATTTGGTATATGTTCTCCGAATTTTTTGAGGAAGCAACCCAAATATTTGAGGAAGCAACCGTAAGAACTAGGAAAAATAGAAGATTGCATGATATGACTTGCAGCCATTTCAAAGCATATTTTATTACTGAACAAATGTCACTGCACTTCTCAGCAGAATGCTTTTCATTTAACAGTTGATTAGGATACCATTTTATAGTCAAAATCCTTACCCCCGCTTTAATGTAAAGTAAGGTCCACTCAAATTTTTAAAAAAATCTAAGGCCACATCAACCACATCTTTCAATTTATAACGCTCCAGGTGGCACCCAGATTTTAATTCATGCCATTGAAGACACTACATAATCAAAGCTGAATAGAATAAATACTATAAAATCCAATTAAATTTCAAATTAAAAAGCAGCTACTAACAAACAATTCATAGTAGTAGGGATTAAATATCAGAAGCAACAAGTGCTATTCCCCAAAACCATACCCCCCACCAAAATTCCTGCAAATCAGGGGTGCCAGCAGGGCAGCAATTAGGCTAATAGCAATAGCAATAGCAGTTAGACTTATATACCGCTTCATAGGGCTTTCAGCCCTCTCTAAGCGGTTTACAGAGTCAGCATATTGCCCCAACAACAATCCGGGTCCTCATTTTACCCACCTCGGAAGGATGGAAGGCTGAGTCAACCTTTGAGCCGGTGAGATTTGAACTGCCGAACTGCAGAACTTCAGTCAGCTGAAGTAGCCTGCAGTGCTGCATTTAAGCACTGCGCCACTTCGGCTCTATCTCAGCTAAGATTTTGACTCATTGCATATGGTTGTTGTTGAGTTAAAAAAGTTGTAACCTTTAATCCCAATTTTTGCCTTGAGACTTCTGGTTCAGAACAAGAATTCTCAATTCTACTCAACAAACTGAATACTTCAATAATGTCATGTAAGATTTGGGCTCCCACTGTCCTCTCTCCTCGCTTCAGTGTGCAGGCCTCAACTCCAATCTTCTAAACTAAGCTCCAATTCTCAAAATTCTGTACCACTGAAGCCTCGCTTAAATCCACAAGAATATCCGGGCACATGAAAATTGCTGTCGAAGTTTCGTGTAAATATATAAAGTAGAATAAAGAAATGTGTATTAAGGAAAAACAGTCATCTTATGCATTTCATAATCACAATATTATTGTTATTAAAGCCTAGGACGAAGCAGAAAAATTTTCCTGAATTTTTCTATAATTCTCATTCAGTTTAACAAGAATTTACCTTAGACACTCTTTTTTTCTTTTTTTCAATTTGTTTATTTATTTTTTTAAAAAAATATATCAAATCAATGCATGAACAATGTGGCACCTGGGTGTCATACAGTCTATTACAAATAAAACTAATCATAATTATTACACTCAGTCAACTTATGTGTTTCTAATAATAATATACATTTATATTAGGTTATAGTCCATCCTTATTTAATTATTCCATGTTATGTCTTGTTATTACTTTTAAAAAATATATATCTTCATTTTTTTATGTTTAAAACAGTGCAGCACAGTGAAGTCATAATGACCATACAATCACATTATATATAAATAATCTCATCCAATAACTATTAGCCTACTTAGTACATTATCTATCCTTCTATCCAATCACATTATTTACAATTTGTTCCAGTCTTGTCATCTTGTCTTATACCAATAATAAAATCTATTCCAAACTTCATAGTATTCTGATTCCCCCTTATTTTTTAATTCGAGGGTAAGCCTATCTGCTTCGGCACAGGCCAACATTTTCCTAATTATGTCTAACTCTGATTACTTTTATTATTATAAAATATATACACTAATATCCCCCCCTTCTCTTATTTCTATCTTTAGACATTTTTTTCAAAGGAGAGAAAAAGTACTCACGGGTGGGGGGCTTAAATTTATTTAGTTATGAGGCAGTGGTGGGATTCAAATAATTTAACAACCGGTTCTCTGCCCTAATGACCATCTGGGTAGGTGGGGCTCGGTGGTCATGTGACTGGGTGGGCGTGGCCAACTGAACGTCACTCAGGTCGATGGGCGCTTCGCCTTAGCTGTGACAATGTCATAAGGGTTAACCGGAGAGGCAGTTTCTGTAAGCAGGTCAATAAAGATTAGGCTAGAAACAACACCAGAATGTTTCCTTCCTGCCTTCCTTACAGGATTAGCCCTGTAAAGTGGGGAAAAACAAAAGGAGATTTCTTCCAACAATCGGTTCTCTGAACTCTGAAAGTTACCAACCGGTTCTCCCGAATAGGTGCGAACTGGCTGAATCCCACCACTGTTATGAGGTAGCTAGAGAATGGGACGTGAATATCCTACCTTTCGTTGTGCACACATTTATTCAGCAATCTGAAGTCTACTGTGATCAAGGGAGGAGAGCGTGAGGAAATACAACCTATGAAGGGGTTTTTTTTTTCCAGCACTGCTGCTACTAGGTTCAGAAATGATAGAAAGTGTGGTAGGGCTGCAATTCCACACAACACTGGGGAAAGTGGATTGTTCTGACCCCCCCTCTTCCTACACCAAAGCACGCCGAGACAAAGATACTTCAAGGATTAATTAACACACAGACTAGACCTTGGCAGCAATCCAGCACAGACTAACCTTGGCACCAATCCAGCCTGCCAAAAGAGCCACGATAGCTTCTCCAGCTCTAGGAAATACGTTGATTCCTGTGATGAGTGTCTGGAAAGTCATTCCTTTTATAGTCTTGAGAGGAGCCTAATTACCACCAGCTGAGGTCAATTATCTACTGTAACTGCGTAACTGTTCTTTACGCCTATTAGCCCTCCATTGCCGGGCATCCAGGACCAACTCCCTTGTCTCCTCCCCACTGCTCCAATGCATGATGTCAGGATCACACTCCCTTGTCTCCACCCCACTGGTCCAAGGCTCAGGCGCTTCCTGGTGGCCAACCAGCCTCTCTGCGCCCTGCTCAGAACCCTGCCCAGGGTCCTCCACATCCTGCAGAGCCGACTCATAGGGCCCCTCGCTGTCGGAGTCTGGTGGCAGCTCTAACGGCTCCTGCTGGGCCACAACAGCCCCCCATTCTTTTTCCAAGGTCAGTTCAAGTTAGCATTCATAGGAGAAATCAAAATTCCCAATTTAACAACTCCATAAGGCCCCACTGACATGAGGTCACAATAACCAATAAGTGGATGATACACAGATTTACATCTCAACCCTGGGTGCCCAGGCAAAAATGATGCTTATTTTCATGTCTGAACGCTTGATCAATGGATAAATAAATAGTTTCTGTTAAAGGAGAGATCTGCTCTTGTGAAACGGTTGAAGAATTTTTCACTCCTGTGGAGCAGCTTCAGAGGCATTGTTTACTCAAACTTGCTACAGGATTTTGAAAGGGCATTTCTCTCTCTCTCTCTATTAAGACATGAATCTAGGTGGCAGGTAGAAGCAGATTTCCTCACTCACCCAAAATAGCTCTTTCAAAATATGACTTTGCAAGATTCTTCACTGGAAGATGCCTAGAAAATGGAGTTACTATCAAAATTGAATGAAAGCATCTTCTGGGTGTGGTGTTAGCCACTATTGGTTCTAAGGACCTTCCTACATGCTCACTCTCATGGACAGTGGAGGTTAGCTAAGATGATTACCTCCAGAAAAATTCTGCTCTTTCTGCATTAGACCTACTCAGAGCAGAGTGATGGCCTAGAGGTGGAGTTCTCACCTCACAATCAGGAGGCTGTGAGTTTGATCCTAGGTAGCAGCAGATATGTTCTCTCTTTGGGCACAAAGATAAAATATCTGCTGTGAACTCCATATAGGCATCAGGAAGGATATCTGGCCAGAAAACACTCACCTTCAATCAGAGTTGGCATTCAGCAGGTTCTAACCAGTTCTGAAGAACCGGTAGCGGAAATTTTGAGTAGTTCGGAGAACCAGTAAATTCCACCTCTGACTGGCCCTGCCCTGTCTATTCTCTGCCTCCCAAGTCGCAGGTGATTGGGAGAAAATGGGGATTTTTCAGTAACCTTCCCCTGGAGTAGGGAGGGAATGGAGACTTTACAGTATCCTTCCCCTGCCACGCCCATCAAGCCATGTCCACCAAGCCATGCCACCCCCACAGAACCAGTAGTAAAAAAAAATGAATCCCACCACTGCCTCCAATCCATTCTTCAACCTGATGTAAGGGGTTAAAAGATCATTAAAAGGAAAAAAAAACATGCATTAGACCTACTCATAATCAAAAATGCGTTCAATTCTGCGAAGGCAAATGCTAAAAAAGCACGTCAAGTTTTGTTATTTAATCTTGTCTCTTGATTTCCAAGAATGTCTGTGTGCCTGTGTATGGAACAGAATGTGAGAGAAGCAATAAATCCCTGATTGATTAAATAGTAATAACCATAATCACATTTTAAGCTAACAGGTATTGTAATTTATGTTCCTCTGTTTGTGATGAGATTCCAGGTTTTAATGGCTATTCCACAATCTTATAGTCCCAGTGCAAATACTTCACTTTGTGGTTAAAACAGTGAGTTATTCTACTGAAGAAATGAGCTGTACACCACATCCCACTCAGCCTGTGACAGCCGCTTTAAAGTCAATCAAACTGCAGTGGAATGAACCTATGATGAACTAAAACTAAATTAAAATGTCCTTCAGTAAAAGTATTATTAACATTCACAGTATATTTTTTTTAATAAATGACTCTGTTATGCAATTGGATCACTGGCTGTTCACTTGAAATCTTTAAGACAATCCAGAGAGGCATCAATTTCTTTCCAATCTCAAGAGGGTTAACTCTGCATTTGATGGAATTGCACAACAGCTGGCTGGGGAGTTCTGGGAGTTGAGGTCCATCTGAAAAGTTGTCAAGGTTGAGAAACTCTGATCTAATTAGTGGTGTGTTGCTAAAGGTTTAAGAAATGTCTCTGCTGGCTTCGTTGCCATTACTGCGCTGCTAGTCATTGGTGCAACAGATTCAAAAGGTTCATCTCTGCTATAAACTAGCTCACAAAATTAGGAAAATTTAGCCAGCGCCAAGACACCACTGCTTTCGATACACTCTTTGACAAACGAGGGTTAAAGTAGAAATGCCATGCTACCAACAACACTAAGCACCTCTCTTGCTGCAGATGAAGTGCATCTGCCCCAGAGATGCACTGAAAGCTATCGGTGGTGGTGTTTCTACATGTGACAGAAAGTACCATATAAGATCTCAAAAAGAGCATGCCAGGGATAGGGATGAATTGCATCATTGACTTTGGAAATATTGAATAAGATATCAGATTTGATCCTTCAAACACTCAGTTATATCTACATAATTGTAAGCTCCATAAGCTAAGAGATGTGGTGGAGTCGTGGTTAAATGCAGTATTGCAAGCTAACTCACTGCTCACTGCCAGCAGTTCGATTCTGACCAGCTCAAAGTTGACTCGTCCTTCAAAGGTCAGTAAGATGAGGACCCAGATTGTTGGGGGCCACTATATAAACCACTTAGAGAGGACTGTAAAACACTATGAAGTGGTATACAAGTCTAAGCGCTTTTGCTGTTGCTAATGTCCCACTGTATTGTTTTCAGTGGAAGATAGGATAAAAGCTACATCATAAACTCTGCTTATGAAGATGAGTTATCAGGGATTGAGCTGATGCAATACATCTACTCTTTTACTATTATAGAGTCACATTGGCAAACTAGAGTGGAAATCAACCTCAGTATTTCCTTATTGGGCATTTGGGGAGAATGGTGGCAAGTTATGATTAGCTCAGAGGAGGGTTTCTACCAGTTCACACTTATTTGGTAGAACCAGTTCATCAAATCTACCGAACCGGTTAGAAGAGGTTCCACCAGTGGACCCGGAAAGCAGGCCACACCTACAGAAGAGGTTCCAAACTTTTTTTAAACCCACCATTGGTCGTTGAATATGATTATTCTACAATATCATGCTCATATTTATAAAACTCAGTGCCTCTGTGAAAGGTAAGGATGACTACTGCATTTGTGGTGCAATCAGAACATTGCGTGATTTGAAGTTCTTTTAACGCAAACCAAAGATGCCTTTCAAAAAACAAGTTTACATCATATTCTCATGCATGCCAGTGCTGTGTGTGAGGTAATTTAAGGTGGTTCTGACAAGTGTCGTCGGCATCTTCATATCTGGTCACATGGGTGGCAAGCCACTCCCATCTGGTCACATGGGAGGCAAGCCACTCCCACAAAGGAGGCCACACCCACAGAGTAGGTTCGAACAATTTTTGAAACCCACCATTGGTGTAAGCGTGTAGCTGGAGACCTGTGCTTTAGGTAGCCAGATATGAGGGGTTTTTTTCTCCCTCAAGTCAAGGAGGAATGATAGCATAGCAACTCAGCCTATTCAAAGTAATTGCTGAGCCTGCTGAGAGAATAGACACGTTCAAGTATGATTATAAAGCTTTTGAACCAGTTGGCTCATTAGCTGAGAGCTCAGCGGACCTGGAATAGTTTAGTAAGATTGACGAGGCTTTTTCTGCCTTCCTGTCTAATATTTAGCTATAATTGTCAATCCAAAATTGCTATCAGGGTGAAATTTGACTTTAGTCTTCAGCATCTGTTTGCTTAAATCTCAAAATGGATATTGAATAGCAAATTCCTTGAGTGAAAAATGTCTCTCCACCCTTCAAGCAGAAACTTGACAGTGTTTCAGCAGATAAGAAAAGGATGACGGATGGGAGGATTTTGTACATTTTTTTTCCTGTTAGCATGTATTCCAACCATTGGAGATGGGTTGAATTTCCAATGCAATCTAGTCTCTTCAAAACCTATAAATTGCATGATATGAGTGCAGAGGTGGGTTCCTACCACTTCGCACCTATTCGGTAGAACCGGTTCATCAAATCTACTGAACCGGTTAGAAGTGGACCTGGAAAGCAGGCCACACCTACAGAAGAGGTTCCAAAAAATTTTGAAACCCACCACTGACACACACACACACACACACACACACACACACACACAGAGAGAGAGAGAGAGAGAGAGACAGACAGACAGACACAGAGAGATAAAGAGAAAGAAAGGAAGGAAGGAAGGAAGGAAGAAAGAAAGAAAGAAAGAAAGAAAGAAAGAAAGAAAGAAAGAAAAAAGAAAGAAAAAAAAGAGAGAGTGTTTAGAGTGTTTAGAGTGTTTATTATAATTTATAGGCCGCCCTTTTCCCTGAGGGAACTCAGGGCGGCTTACAAAACACGGGGAGGGGGGTACAAAGACAAAAGACATAAGACAATACATAATATTAAAAATAAAGCACAACATTCATTCATCATTCGGGAGGGGACAAACTAAGATTTTTATCCCCAGGCCTGACGGGATAGCCAGATCTTAAGGGCCGTGCGGAAGGCCTGGGCGGTGGTGAGGGTGCGGATCTCCACGGGGAGATTGTTCCATAGCGTCGGAGCTGCGACTGAGAAGGCTCTCTTCCGCGTAGTCGCCAGTCGGCACTGACTGGCGGATGGAATTCGGAGGAGGCCTACCCTGTGCGATCTGATGGGACGCAGGGAGGTAATTGGCAGAAGGCGGTCTCTCAACCGGGAGGGAGATGAAAGAAAAAAAGAAAAAAGGACAGAGAGACAAAAGGAAGGAAAGAGAGAGAGAGAGAGAGAGAGAGAGAGAGAGAGAACACATGGCTGGCAAGCCACTCCCACCAGGTCACATGGCCGGCAAGCCACTCTCACAAAGGACGCCACACCCACAGAGTAGGTTCCAAATTTTTTTGAAACCCACCACTGTATGAGTGCCTAAAAAGGTAAAGGTTTCCCCTGACTAGTCATGTCCACCACCAGAGGGTGGTCTTCATCTCTGTTTCTTAGTTGAGGGAGTGAGCGCCTTCCCAAAGACTCTTCTGTAGTCATGTGGCTGGCATGATTATACACTGAGGCACACAGAAAGCTGTTACCTTCCCCTCAAAGTGGTACCTATTTATATAGTTGCATTTGCAGGAGCTGGGAGGAGGAACCCATCTCATCATACCATACTTGGGTTTTGAACAACCAACCTACCAGTGGACAAGCCCAGCATCTTAATCACTAAAAATAAATTTAATTGAACAAAGGCTTTATTCTGTGCAAAGATATAGAAATCAATGTTGATTTCAACAATAAGAACTGATATGTAATGGAATGGGATGAAATTTGAACTAATTCAGCATATTCAGGTTGAGTTGGAAGTGTACATAATTTCACTGCTAGATCCAAATCTTCAAACAATTTGATCTCTGTGCTATCCCTTTGCAAAGATTATTTGCTTTCTAGCTGATTAGTTTGGAATGTTATCCTTAATTAATTCAATTTTTAAATTAATTTCAGGCAATATCATTGCTTTCCTATATAGGCATCACACCTTCTGAGTACTTTTGGTTTTTAAAATCCAATTGGGGAGCTAACACCATGGACTGTCAAAATATCATTGTTGCTTTTCATAAATGTTATATCTTTCATAAGAAATGTTTGCCTTATGTTTTCTGATAGAATGTGATAGGGATCACAGTTCAGAGGTGTTCAAACAGTAGTATCATGTTCAGCAAAAAACCACCAATGTTTCACATGTATTTTTCCACAAAATTGTTCTAAGGGCTAAGAAGGAAGATTCAGAAAGCACATCTTTAACCCACTGGCAATCAGTATGGTCCTCACCAAATTTCTGCTCAAGGCTTCTTCAAACATTCATGAGTAGTAATACTCTTAACTGACTTCATAGCTCTGTGGATGTTACATTTATATTTCATCCAAAGTTCACAAATGGTTAAAGAAATATGTGTATATAATTTCAAATGTTGATGAAAAATCCCTTTATTCAATGTTATCAACTTGGAGATATACAATTCAAAATCAGGGATGAGGAATCTGTGGTTACCTCTCCAGCTGCTGCTAAACAACTCCCAGGAATTGAATGATTGATAGTGACAAATCACTCAAAGTGTAGATCAACAAGGTGGCGCAGTGGTTAAATGCAGCACTGCAGGCTACTTCAGCTGACTGCAGTTCAGCGGTTCGGCTGTTCAAATCCCACTAGGCTCAAGGTTGACTCAGCCTTCCATCCTTCCGAGGTGGGTAAAATGAGGACCCGGATTGTTGTTGCGGGCAATATGCTGACTCTGTAAACCGCTTAGAGAGGGCTGAAAGCCCTATGAAGCGGTATATAAGTCTAACTATTGCTATTGCTATTTGGAAGGTCACCAGTTCATCTCTTAGTTTTTAAAATCTAGAGGGGAAAAAGGCAACGAGGAAGACCTTATTTTGAGGGATGCTCGGTGGTCTCTGAGCATGGTTGTTTTCTTGAAGATATTTCATTACCTAAACTAGGTAACATTATCAGTGCTAGTAAGGAGTGGGGTTTGCTCTTATTTTGATATACTAATGGCTTGCCCAAGACAGTGTTGCTGGAAATGGTCTTATTTGTTTTCGTGGGACAAACACGAAATCCACAAACAGTTTGCTTTAACCATGCCTTTTGCGACTCAGTGATGCCATTGAAAAGTTCTGATCTCTTCACCGATATTCATATAATAATCTTGCTTTTTATCCTTTGAGAAATTAACCCCTGATTTGTAATACTTTAATTAAGCTTCATTTGGTTTACTTTTTGCTTGCTTAAGTTCCTTTTTTATTATTTGCTTTAATTGGTTTAATTTCTTTTATCAATTTAATTGATCTGCCTAATTTAGCTTTACAAACAGAAGTGCAAAGGAAGCAAACACATATCTTAGCAAGACAGGAAGATTTTAACTCCTTCAGGCCACCATTCGTCCAATCCATCTTCATCTGATATATAATAAGCAGCTTGTAACAAAGATACAAATTTGTTGTTGTTGTTGTTTTAGTTGCGAAGTCGTGTCCGACCCATTGCGACCCCATGGACAACATTCCTCCAGGCCTTCCTGTTCTCTATCATCACCCAGAGTCCATTTAAGCTCACACCTACTGCTTCGGTAACTCCATCCAGCCACCTCATTCTCTGTCGTCCCCTTCATCTTTTGCCCTCAATCTTTCCCAGCATTAGGCTCTTCTCCAGTGAGTCCTTCCTTCTCATTAGGTGGCCAAAGTACTTGAGTTTACAAATACATGTAATTTAAATTCTGTGTTTCATACCCTGAAACTTCATTTCCTGTATCAAAAATCTGAGAAAGTACACACTGTCAGTCGTCATATCTAAAAATAATAGTATTTCATGTTTATCAGAATGATATTTGTTTGGGTTTTTGTTCCTTCGAGACCGCCTATTGCCACATACCTCCCAGCGGCCAGTAAGATCCCACAGATTGGGCCTCCTTCAGATGCCGTCAGCCAGACAGTGTCGGCTGGTGGGCCCTCGGAGGAGAGCCTTCTCTGTGGCTGCTCCGATTTTTTGGAATCAGCTACCCCCAGAGATCCGGACCATTCATTGCCTTCACGAAAGCTGTAAAAACCTGGCTGTTCCAGCAGGCCTGGGGCTGTTGACCTCATTGTTGAGGTCCAGCCCCGATTAGAATGAATGTATGTGGTTTTGTGATTTTAAACTGTCTTTTTCTCTCTCTTTTTTTTTATCTTCTTGTTTTTGTAAGCCGCCCGGAGTCCTTTGGGATTGGGCGGCATATAAATTTTGATAATTAAATTAAATTAAAAAAAATAAATCACAATAGTTAATAGGAGAATTAGGTATATGAAGTGACAGTTTCAAGTCTAAGATTTTTGACATAGCATTCATCAAGACAAGATGGAAGTCACAGCCGTACAATTGATTGAAGTCCTGTCCCTTTTTGCACATGCACCAACATCAAAGGCAGAACTTTGATCATTCAACGGTGGCTGCCATTTTGAATTTATTTGCTCCCCTCAGTAGAGGCCACAGGTGCCCATCCCCCTCAGACATGACTTTGAACTTTCATATAACACTTCAGAGCAAAAAACAGGCTGATAGAGTGTCTCATGGTTATTTTCTATAGATTTAAAAGTAAAGGCTCCCCTCACACATACAGTATGTGTTAGTCATTCCTGACTCTAGGTGGCAGTGCTCATTTCTGTTTCAAAGCCGAAGAGCCAGCAATGTCCGAAGACGTCTCTGTGGTCATGAAGCCAGCATGACTAAATGCCAAAGGCACACAGAACACTGTTACTGTTAAATTCCCTAGAAGGATGAGGCAGGAGGCGTCTGAGGTGAGTTAAACACAACCGTTTATTAACAGGGCTTTCACAAGCAATAGCAAAGTAGACCGGCACCACCTCCCTGCTTGACAGCTATTTATATGGAGCTGTCAAGCAGGGAGACCAATAGCCGCACGTTTGACAGCCCGCGCACAGCAGATCATGCCTGATTGGTTCCGGCGCACCTGGCTGTTGCCGAGCTGTCATTTGTAAGTCCGAGGACTTAACAGTTACCTTCCCACCAAAGATGGTTCCTATTTTTCTACTTGCATTTTTATATGCTTTCGAACTGCTAGGTTGGCAGAAGCTGGGACAAGTAATGGGAGCTCACTCTATTACGCAGCGCTAGGGATTCAAACTGCCAACCTTTCTGATCGACATGCTCAGCATCTTAGCCACTGAGCCGCCTTCAATAGATTTACAACCAGTATTATTTTATTATTATTTTTATTATTGTTTTAATGGGAAGTGTGGCACAAAACCTAACTCCATCTATTTCATTGAGACTGCTGGAATAAATAAAAGCTATGGGAATTGTGGTGAGGGTGGGGATGGAGAGCAGGACACAAGAGGGGAGTGAATTCTGTTAAATATCCTATAAAGTCAGTTCTAAATGAAGACCCCACAACTGAGAATGTGCTCATAAAAACACTATTCCTTAATTTCATTTCCAGGCTAACCCAACCCTAGATTTTGGATTTAGCACCTGGTGTAACATTTCCTGTCTTCATTTAATGGGCAAAGGATAGAATAAAGTATATTTGCTCAGGGAAAAGGGGAAGGCACCCTGCATGTGCCCGGGGGTATAGTTCAGGGGTGGGTTTCAACTGGTCCGCAGCGGTCCGCGAGGACCGGTTGGTCGGTGAACCCAGAAGTAAGTGAACGCCGAAGGGCCCAACCGCCCACCCTTCTTACTGGTCTTTGAAGGCTTCTGCACTTCCATGCAGGTGCATGGCACATACACCGCCTGTGCGATTCTCCGCGAGCAGCTGGAGCATCGCGCAGGTGCTAAGACGCATTACACAAGGCGCGCATGCACAAGGACGCAGCCGGCCCGGTTGGAACGGGATGAGCAACCTACCACTGGTATAGTTATTGTCCTTGCAAAAACATAATTGTATGCTGCCGTACTCCTGGTCTTAATAATACTGATATACATATATGGAGATTCGTACCCTCACCACCCTCCAGACCTTCCACGTAGCCCTTAAAACCTGGCTGTCCTGACAGGCCTGGGGCTAAAGACTTCAACCCCACCCGAATAGTATGACTGTTACGCTTTTTAACGATGTATTGTCTTCATATATGTAACTTGTTTTGTCCTTCCCTCCCCCTGAATTGTGAGCCGCCCTGAGTCCCCTCAGGGAAAAGGGCGGCATACAAATAAAGTAATCTAATCTAATCTAATCTAATCTAATCTAATCTAATCTAATCTAATCTAATCTAATCTAATCTAATCTAATCTAATATAATATAATATAATATAATATAATATAATATAATATAATAAAACAGAATGCTTGCTTTAAAAAAAGACCATGAACATTAATGTATTAACTAGTCCTTGCTGCAACTGCCCAGAGTCACTGGGAACTGGGCAGCAGAATAAATAAACATATTTTTTTAGTCAATATAATTAAAGGGTGGGCCTTTCTGAAAACCCTGGCCCACTTGGCCAAAGCTTTTTTGAACACCCAGCATTATTGAAGGCCAAATTAGGGTCCATGCCACTGTTCTTGGTGAAGCAATTTGTAACAACGAGTTAACCAAATAACACAAGGATCTCTTTCTTTTTAAACAGAGGCAAGCAGCAGTCAGGCCCTTTGAAGTTTCGAAGTGCAAACTTCCCTCTCTGCTGTTGGCAGACCTCTAATTTAAGTAAAGGACATTTGCAAAATGTTCAGAGTTCCTCACCAAAAGGGCCTCTGAGTTTTAGCCCTCATTTCTCTCTTTTTTTTTTTGGAAAATGATGCTGTAATTTACGAGCAATTACTTGAGATACTGAGAGGCTGTCCTAGCTAAATAAATAAATCTGCAGTGTTTCTCTATGAAAGGAACAAATTGTGCTTTAAAATAATACTCGTCTTGCTTTTAGCTCCTGGGGATATTTAGAAGATAAAATAAATCTATCACAGAAACCTGAAGTGCTCCAAGAAGGGCTATTTAAGTAAGTGGGATTTGGGGAGCATTAGCTTTGAAGAAATGTTAGCAGGGCTCCCTCCAGTTTCTTGTCATAATACAAGGGTAACAAGAAATCTCATCTATTATTGGGTCTTTTTACTTCCTATTATGCGATGCAGTAGCTCAGTGGCTAAGACACTCAGCTTGTCGATCAGAAAAATCAGCAGTTCAGTGGTTAGAATCCCTAGCACCGCGTAACAGAGTGAGCTCCCATTACTTGTCCCAGCTCCTGCCAACCTAGTAGTATGAAAGCATGTAAAAATGCAAGTAGAAAAATAGGAACCACCTTTGATGGGAAGGTAACAGCGCTCCATGTGCCTTCAACATTTAGTCATGCTGGCCACATGACCATGGAGACGTCTTCGGACAGCTCTGGCTCTTTGGCTTTGAAATGGAGATGAGCATCCCTAGAGTTAGGAATGACTAGCACATATGTGCGAGGGGAACCTTTACCTTTACCTTAAATTGGGATAATAATGATAATAACAGGAAGGAAGGAAGGAAGGAAGGAAGGAAGGAAGGAAGGGAGGGAGGGAGGGAGGGAGGGAGGGAGGGAAGGAGGGAGGGAGGGAATTCTACAGGATAACCTCTTGCCCTAATAGTTTTGAGGCATGTAGCCATGAGTCAGGAATGACCAGCACATATGTGCAAGGGGAACCTTTACTTTTATTTCCTATTGGAGGAAAAGGGAAGACATTTTTTTCAATTTCATTCCTTACTTTTAGAATCCATTTGTTGCAATACTCGACTGGATGACAGTAGCGCATTTAAGAAGCTTAATGTTTTCATTAGAGATAAGCAAGCTTTCATATCAAATACAAAGGGAGGGGGAGATGAGGGGAAAAAAACCAACCCCAAAAGAAGTAAATCTTTCTTGCCAGCTGATCTGTAACACCAAACTACAGTTACAGCAAGAGATAATAAAACAAAAACAAAGCCGTATTCTTTGGTCTGCGATTGCCAGCAAGCCCTAACATTGAGGATGTCTTCGGCTTTTTATTTTTATTTTGTTGTGTTATTTTCCTCGGTTGGAATCTAGAAGTCTGGCTTGTGCAAAAAGGATTACTCAACTGCATTATCACCGGAAGCATCAGAGATGCTTTATAGCTCGAGATGAAATGTAGCCTACTTCGGGATGGCTGTCTGGAATTCAGGTGTCAGAACGAAGAGCCACATTACAATAATAAAAAGGAAAGAAACAAAAGACTCGTGAAGGTAAACGGAAACGCGGGCACCTTCGGAGATATACCGAGACAGCTGCAAGCCTGCAAAAGAGAGCAAGGAGAAACAAAATGATCTACAGCAGAGCAAGCGAGGAACAACACAGATAGCGATCAGCAGGCAGCTTAGAATAATAAAACACACATCTTTGCCGAGATTGGTGCTACTGTTTTTAATGTATCGCCACTTGCTGCGGGAAGGCAGGCGGGGACTGTTCTTTTCCTTAAAACCGGAGCCCTTCCATTGGATTCACCAAATTCAGCGTTGAGGTGGTAGCGTTCATGAGCCTGGAATGGCCTGCTGCAAAGCGCAAGGCAACGGGAACTCGGGTTTAGACCAAGGCTCTAATGAAGTGAGAATTGGGGTTCACCGACAAATGTGTGCTCGACAAAAGCGCGCCGACAAAACTGTGAGGTCGAAATCGTGCCGGCGAATGCGTGCAGAAGTGCGCCAACAAATGCATGCCGATGAAAGCACGCCATTAAAAAAGAAACGAAAACAACGTAACAACCCTAACACTAACCCTAACCCTAACCCTTACTTTAACCCTAATCACGCTTTTGTGGGCGTGGTCTTGTTGGCGCTCTTTTTCGAGGTCGCAGGTTTCTCGCCACAGTTTTGTTGGCACGCTTTTGACAGGCACACATTTGACAGGTCACGGAGCATTGGCAACCCACCCAGTCAAACAGTAGCAATACATTACGGTAGCAGGAGCACTTAGACTTACCATATTTTTCGGAGTATAAGACACACCATTTTCCCTCAAAAAAGAGGGTAGAAATCTGGGTGTGTCTTATACATTGAATACAGCATTTTTTTGCCTCCTAAAACAATAGCAATAGTTAGACTTATATACCACTTCATAGGGGTTTCAGCCCTCTCTAAGCGGTTTACAGAGTCAGCATATTGCCCCCAACAACAATCCGGGTCCTCATTTTACCCACCTCGGAAGGATGGAAGGCTGAGTCCACCTTGAGCCTGGTGGGATTTGAACAGCCGAACTGCTGAACTGCAGTCAGCTGAAGTAGCCTGCAGTGCTGCATTTAACCACTGCGCCACCTTGGCAAAAATGGCCTTGCAGAGCCTTTAGGAGGCTTCCAGAGTGCTCCTGGGGGCTGGGGAGGGTACAAATGAGCAAAAAATGGACTATTTTTTGTTCATTTTTGCCTCCCAGCCCCCCCCACCCCAGGAGCACTCTATAAGCCTCCTAAAGGCTATGCATGCCCTCTTTTTTGACAAAAAATGGGCCCATTTTTGCAAAAAACAGACTATTTTTTGCTCATTTTTGCCTCCCAACCCCCAGGAGCACTCTACAAGCCTCCTAAAGGCTATGCATGTCCTCTTTTTTTTTTTTTTTGACAAAAAAGGGGCCGTTTTTGCAAAAAAATCATTTTTGAGAGGTCTGCAGAGTGCAAAAACTTTTTTAAAAATTTACCTCTTCAAAATCTTGGTCTGTCTTATATTCCAAAGCATCTTATACTTCAAAAAGAAAATACGGTATATATCACTTAGACTTATATACAACTTCATAGTGCTTTACAGCACTCTCTGAGCATATCATCAGCACATTGACAATCTGACTCCTCATTTTACCCAAAAGTAAATAAAATTAACAATGATTATTACAATCTAGGAGGGAATGGGGCCATGGATGTTGCACCAGCTTCAAATACTCATCCTTGTCAGCTGTACCTCCTGTACATTGGACCACTGAGATGGATAAAGAGATCTGGAATTGGATCCTAAATGCATTCAACCTCCCTACAATTCCAGACCTTAGCCATATGCTCGCTCAAACAACTTTTCCTATTCAAAGGTCAGAGGTAAAGAAAGCCAGAGAGATGCACCTAGATCTATTTCCCCCCTTAAATATAAAGTTTAGAACATTTGAACAGAGCTCATTTTGAGATGCCTGCTAATCAACTGTTGCAAAATTATTGAAGTGTTAAAGTGTGACAAAAGTGATATAGGTAGTCCTTGTTTAGTGACTACGATTGGGATCAGCAACTCTGACATTAAGCAAAGCGGCTGCTAAGCCAAACCATGACTGTGCTCGTGATCTTACCTCAGCTTCCTTTTGCTTCACTGACTTGCAAAAGCTGTAAATGCTAGGATTGGGTGTAACGCAGTGGTGGGATTCAGCCGGTTTGCACCTATTCGGGAGAACTGGTTGTTAACTTTCTAAGCAGTTCGGAGAACTGGTTGTTGGAAGAAATCTGAATTTGTTTCTTACCACTTTACAGGGCTAATCCTGTAAGGAAGACAGGAAGGAAACATTCTGGTGTTTCTAGCTTAATCTTTGTTGCCCTGCTTACAGAAACTGCCTCTCCAGTTAACCCTTATTACATTGAAACAGCTAAGGCGAAGCGCCCATCGACCTGAGTAATGTTGAGTTGGCCATGCCCACACGGTCACATGACCATTAAGCCCCACCTATCCACCTGGTCATTAGGACAGAGAACCGGTTGTTAAACTATTTGAATCTCACCACTGGTGCAACGTTCCTTTTTCATTTCCGTGGTAACTGCAAATGGTCACTGAACAGGGCTGTTGCTAAATGGAGCCCGCTGCTAAGGCATTAGCTTTTAGAGAGCACGATCCACTCAATGAAATTCATAGAGCGCTACCTAATGGAGGATTGTTGAGGAAATTACCATGGTCTGCGATGAAGGGAAAGAGACAGTGAAAGCAGAGGTCAAATAGACATAAAAAGAGCCGAGGTGGCACAGTGGTTAGGGTGCAGTACTGCAGGTGACTTCAGCTGACTGTTATCTGCAGTTCAGTGATTCTAATCTCACCGGCTCAAGGTTGACTCAGCCTTCCATCCTTCCGAGGTGGGTGAAATGAGGACCCAGACTGTGGGGGCGATATGCTGACTCTGTAAACCCCTTAGAGAGGGCTGAAAACCCTATGAAGCGGTATATAAGTCCAACTGCTATTGCTATTGCTAAAAGCTGAAGAGAGCGTGGCCGTCAGTAAAACTGTTGAGATTCTCTTGCACTGGTGAGCTGATTAAGAAAGCCCCCTTTTAATCCAGAATGAATAGTCGTAAACATTCCCATAAATTCCAGCTCAGTTATTCCACAATGAAATTGGTCTTTTTAATTGTGTTGCTGAAGAACAAACACATTGAAATCACTGCTCCAATGTTTCAAGAAACTGACGTGTTCCTCCCCCCCCCTCCCGCTCTCCCTCCCCCCCCCGGCTTCGCTCCCAGTACCTCGGCTAGATTGGTTTTTGCTGTCAGATTTGGAAACTATTTATTCCTTTCTATGGGGACTGGCCAGTTTGTGCAATGAAGTCTGCAGTGGGACATTACCGACAGCGTGTGTATAATAACATTTGCAATTTTGATTTTATTCCATCTCAAGTTGGGTAGCTTTGTGGCTCGTTCCTCCCTCCCAAATGTGACTGGTTTTCAATTTATTCCCAGACGCACAATGGAGCTGATCTGTGGCTTTTCCTTTCTCTGCCTCTGCACACAATAACTGCCCGGTCATGGACATTTAACCTTGAAGGTGTTACTTTTCATGGTATTGAGCTGTTCGGTTGTTATCTTGTATTCCATTAATGTGCTATTAAATGAAGTAATGATTTTTAAAAGAGCAGAAAAAGAGAGGGGGTGGGGGGGAGAAAAACAAAGAATAAAAAAAGGAAGTGTTGCTAACAGGTCTTAGAAACCACCATAGCTTTTCTCCTGAAAGACATCTGAAACGCCCTGCTTTTATCCAGCAAACCTTTGAAGCCAAAGTAATTTTGTCTTAGGTCATTATCAGGCCTACAGTCTTCAGCTGGGAGGCCAGACCAGAACTGGCTGGTGAACAAGCGAACAAGACAGTGGTGGGATTAAAAAAAAATTACTCTGGTTCTGTGGATGTGGCTTGGTGGGTGTGGCATGGCTTGGTGAGCATGGCAGGGGAACAATATTATACAATCTCAATTCCCACCCCACTCCAGGGGAAGGATACTGTAAAATATCCATTCTTCCTCCACTCCAGGAGAAGTTTACTGCAAAATCCCCATTTCCTCCCGATCAGCTGGGACTAGGGCAGAGGTGAGTTCCTACCAGTTCACACCTATTTGGTAGAACCGGTTCGTCAAATCTATTGAACCGGTTAGAAGAGGTTCCACCAGTGGACCCGGAAAGCAGGCCACACCTACAGAAGAGGTTCCAAAATTTTTTGAAACCCACCACTGGTCCTTGGATATGATTATTCTACACTATCATGCTCCTATTTATAAAACTCAGTGCCTCTGTGAAAGGTAAGGATGACTACTGCGTTTGTGGTGCAATCAGAACATTGCGTGTGTTGAAGTTGTTTTAACGCAAACCAAAGATGTATGTTACAGCTAAGGAAGGGAGGTGGGGGTATAACAGACATGGTAAGTATTTCAGTTGATATGAGAATGAATTTATGGTTAGGAATAAGCATCCTTTATATCATAAACATAAGATTAGATTTTAAAAAACAAGTTTACATCATATTCTTATGCATGCCAGTGCTGTGTGTGAGGTAATTTAAGGTGGTTCTGACAAGTGTCATCGGCATCTTCATATCCGGTCACATGGGCGGCAAGCCACTCCCATCCGGTCACATGGGAGGCAACCCACTCCCATCCAGTCACATGGGTGGCAAGCCACTCCCACAAAGGAGGCCACACCCACAGAGTAGATTCAAACAATTTTTGAAATCCACCACTGGACTAGGGGGGCACAGAATATATGGGGAGGGGGGGACGGTCAGAGGTGGCATTTACTGGTTCTCCAAACTACTCAAAATTTCCGCTACCGGTTCTCCAAAACCGATCAGGACCTGCTGAATACCACCCCTGGAGCAAGAGGATTTCAACAAAGGGGAAGCTGCATCTTCAACCTTTCAAGGGCAACTGTCAGATTCAGCCTATTTTAAATGCATAGTGGTATCGGTTGTGGTTTCTATTTTATAGCCCGTAGTTTCTACAACATTCCATATCACAGAGAAGAAACAATCTTTTGCCAGTCTGATTTTTTTTAAATCATGGTATTTGAGTTCTTGTTAATAATGCTTCTTAAGTGAAAAGGAAATTTTTGGAACTCTAAAATTGAGGTAAGTAGAACTGTACAAATCAGAACATCTTTATATATTTCCAACCAGGATATAAGACTGCAATTAGCCATTAAACTCACCCCAGATATAGAGAAGAGCCTAATGCTGGGAAAGATTGAGGGCAAAAGAAGAAGGGGATGGCAAAGAATGAAGTGGCTGGATGGAGTCACTGAAGCAGAAGGCATGAGCTTAAATGGACTCCAGAGGATTGTAGAGGACAGGAAGGCCTGGAGGAACATTGTCCTTGGGATCGTGATGGGTCAGACACGACTTCGCAACTAACAATAAGATATAGCCAAATGTTAAATACAATCCAAATTCTTAGAAATTTCTAACCCTACCCCCATCTTCACCCTCTTTGAAATATAAATATTTATCCAAGCCAGAAAATAATCAAGCATTTCTGGCCATCACAACACCCTAAACATAAAAACTCACCTTGAATCTAATCTTATATTTATGATATAAAGGATGCTTACTCCTAACCATAAATTCATTCTCATATCAACTGAAATACTTACCATGTCTGTTGTACCCCCCCACCTCTCTTCCTTAGCTGTAACATATAATTAAATTTCACTAACTGCAATTATGCTTCTAAAACTTGTTCTTTGTAAAATACCACCCAAAAAATGCAAAACAGGGTAAAATGTCCTTCCACATGGGTAATTTCCAAATGTCGAAATAAGTCTTGGATGTACTGAGCAATTGAATATTTTATTAGCAATAGAACTTAGACTTATATACCTTAGACTTACATTGCTTTACAGCCTTCTCTAAGCAATTTAGAGCATCAGCATGTTGCCCCCGGTTCACCGACAAATGCGCGCTCGACAAAAGCGCGCCCAACAAAACCATGGCGAGAAAACTGCAAGGTCGAAATCGCGCCCACAGAACGGTGCCGACAAATGCCGACAAATGCGCACTGACAAAAGTGCACCATCAACAAACAACACGAAAACAACGTAATAACCCTAACTCTAACCCTTACCCTAACCCTAACCCTAACCCTTACCCTAATCCTTACCTTAATCCTAATCGCGCTTTTGTCGGTGCGCATTTGTCAGCGGCCTTTTGTGGGTGCGATTTCGAACTCGCTGTTTTCTCGCCGCGGTTTTGTCGGCGCGCTTTTGTTGAGCAGGCGTTTGACGGGTCACGCTTGCCCCCAACAATCTGTGTCTTCATTTTACCCACCTCGGAAGGACGGAAGGCTGAGTCAACCTTGAGCCTGGTGGAATTTGAACTGCCAAATTGCAGTCAGCTGGCAGTCAGCAGAAGTAGCCTGCAGTGCTACACTCTAACCACTGCGCCACCAAGGCTCTTATTGTTTTGGAGGTGTCAGAGAATTTCAAATAGGTCTGCTGTGGGTCTAATTTTTCCGGTGTGGCCCAAGAAAAAAATATTTGCTGCTTGCCTATCTCAAGTAGAGAAGAGATTTCAGAAGCTGGAATTGGTTATTGAAGTTCGCATACTGTGAAGCTCAGGAACAATTAAGGAGATGTCATTGAACTGAAGATTAGTAGCCATTGTTATAGGTTTGTTCTTATTACTAGGGACCATACAGGTAAATCAATGAACTATAACATAAGCAATAAATCAATGATATAAATAATACTTAGTGGATATTTCCTAAGACCTGCACAATTATAATATAAATCAGCGTTGACTAATTGCAAAGGAAGTTCTTCCAGCGCCATAAAGGATCCTGCAAAGAATTTTTTTTTTGAAAGGGGGGCGTTGATTTCCAAGAGTCAAAGTTAAGACAGAAAACGGTCTAAAACGCAAAGTAGCTGTTTTAGTATGAAGAAAAAATAATTAGCGGCGATTAGATAGTAACTTCAACTGTTTGGCTCCCATTTTCTATTAATTTGATAACACTTTCTGAAAATGCATGAAATATGTTGCATTTGCAGCTGGACTAGAAAGTTTGTGAATCCTTTTGAATGTTGAATCTTGCTGTTGTTGTTCCTTGAATTATTCCCACCGTATCACAGTTTTGCATTTTGTCCGCCACTTCATCCAGTCTGCAGCATCTTTCATATTGGTATCTCAAGTGTTGTTTTGGTCTGATGAATAATGATGCAATGTAGAAATCTTGGCGAACTTTTTTTTTTAATTTTTACCCTCCTCTTTTCTCATTGGGGCTTGGAACTGGATATGGTGGGATTCCTTTTGAATTTTTAATATTCTGCATCAATAAAGCGTGATCTGTTCTCCACACAGGTCCTAAAACTAGATAAAGAGAATTTAACAAATGAGTCAAAAACATTATATTTGTTCATTTATTTATCAAGGAAAATTGATCAAAAGCTATATATCTGTGTGTTGCAAAGGTAAGTGAACCTCTAGGATTATCAGTTTGAAACTTTGCTTCCAATAAAGTACAAACCTATTCATATCAAGAGAAACGAAAGCAAATTTTTATCAAGGCTTTAAAAAGCAGAACTGAAAAATAATTCAGAAATGAATGAAACCAACTTAAGGTTGGAGGGGGTGAGAAATTGATGGCACATTAGGTAGACACACCAATTTGCAGTAGATGCATAGTACATACTATCCACAAATCTGAAATTTGTCAAGGTCTGATAGTAATATAGTGTTTGTGATGTCTATAACAAAACTTTGCACCCTATGTTTTAGTAAGTGAAGAAGAAAATTGAAAAATTTCAACATGAAGCTTACATAATAATTAGAGAAGCACGAGAGATAAAAAAAATTGTTAATTGACCCAATAATTTATCCCATCAATATCACCGGGTTTTATTATTGGTTTACTAGTTATGGAGAACTTCCAGATGACCTGTCTCTTCATTGGTCAAGTTGACAATGTCAATTAAAATAAAGGAAGGCTTAGCTATTTTATGATCATAGAAGGTTACAAAATCATTTGTGAGCCTGCAGCGTTGTCAAAGGCTGACAGCCAATCAAAACTTGTCCTTTCTACAGACACATCTCTTTTCATTTTTAAAAATGTATTATTTAGTCACCTCAAGGCTGGATTACTGCAACGCGCCCTACATGGGGCTACCCTTGAAAAGTGTTCGGAGACTGCAACTAGTCCAGAATGCAGCCGCGCGAGCGATATTGGGTGTACCTAGGTACACCCATGTTACACCTATCCTCCGCGAGCTGCACTGGCTACCTATTGGTCTCCGGACGCAATTCAAGGTGTTGGTTATTACCTTTAAAGCCCTACATGGCTTAAGGCCAGCATACCTGCGAGACTGCCTACTGCCACATTCCTCCCAACAGCCTGTGAGATCCCACAGATTGGGCCTCCTTCAGATGCCATCAGCCAGACAGTGTCGGCTGGCGGCTCCCCGGAGGAGAGCCTTCTCTGTGGCTGCTCCGACCCTTTGGAATGAGCTACCCCCAGAAATCCGGACCTTACCCACTCTCATGGCCTTCAGAAAAGCTGTTAAAACCTGGCTATTCTGGCAGGCCTGGGGCTGTTGACCTCATTGTTGAGGTCCAGCCCCGATCATAACGAATGTATGTGTGTTGATTTTAACCTGTTTTTATTTTCATTTTTTATTACTTTTTTTTCTTCATTGTAAGCCGCCCAGAGTCCTCCGGGATTGGGCGGCCTATAAATCGTAGAAGTAGATAGATAGATAGATAGATAGATAGATAGATAGATAGATAGATAGATAGATAGATAGATAGATAGATAGATAGATAGATAGATAGATAGATAGATAGATTTGGAAAATAATGACAAAATTAATTTACCTGAATACTCATCAGTCCATAGACCATCAAATAGCCTTATATCATATATCATACTTTGCAAATAATTTGTTTAGAGGGAAAATTTAATTTTTTCAAACATTTAATTAGGATTAAATTCAGATTACATTGTTACACAACTTCCAGTCAAGATTCCCAAATACAAAAAGAGACATTAAATCTTTAAACCAATGTGTAATTGATGGGGGATGGGTGTCCTTTCAAGCTAAGCAAATGTTCTGCATGCAAAAAAATGGCTTGAGTTTAAAGCTGTTTGATCTCATTAGAATTTTCTTCCTGAAAATGTGCCTATTCATAAAATAACCTTTGTTGAATTAACTGTATAGAAACTTGCAAAAAAAGGTTAGTTAAAGCTGCCAAAATAATCTTCCATAGCTGTGAATACATGCCTAAATTCTTGAATAGCTTGGCATGAAATTAACCACCTATAAATAATAATTGATAGCTGTTTATTTGGCACAGTCTGCTAAATTCTCCGTAAGTAAAAGAAGATCCGAAGCACTTTAGACCATAGGCCTATCGCTAAATAAAAGATGCTTTAACTCGATATATAGCTAATCGGTTCTTTTGACAAATCATACGTATTATGCAGCTCTGCAACAGAAAAAACTGGATTAACTGTTCCTATTAATGGATCTAAATTCCACTCATGTTCTCTTTGTTGTTTTTAAATAAGATGAGCACAGCAGAGTTTTAACGTTGTCTTCCAGGCAGCTCAGTTTTGCAAGGAACAAAATACTTTGTATAAAGATTTAAAATTAGTTGTGATAATTGTGTGTGTTAATAGCAAGGCTGCTACCCACTATCCTTTTTTCTATTGGATTACCATATCAGGAATGGCAGCAATCCAGCCTACCAAGCTCACAATAATGTTCTCCGACATTAGTTCCTGCATTGACTTCTGCAAAAGGGCGTGTGCACAAGCAGTCTTTTTATAGTCTGGAGAGGAGCCTAATGACCACCAGCTGAGTTCAATTACCTCCTGTACTTGCGCAACTGTTCCTGACGCCTATTAGCTCTCCGGTGCTGGGCATCCAGGAACAACTCACTGCTGGCATCAGGAACACACTCCCTTGTCTCCTCCCCACTGGTCCAAGGCTCAGGCACCTCCTGGTGGCCAACCAGCCTCTCTGCGCCCTGCTCAGAACCCTGCCCAGGGTCCTACACATCCTCCAGAGCCGACTCATAGGGCCCCTCGCTGTCGGAGTTTGGTGTCAGCTCCAATGGCTCCTGCTGGGCCACAACATTTAACTACAATTGACTAGAAACCCTTTATGGACTTTTTGTTGGAAAAAAAGAAATGAAACTTGCTATTTATGGGTTTGTTGATTAGAAGGAATATACTGTAGAAAGAAGGAAGTTATTTTGTGACTTTAGAAAGAGAGGGTAAAATATAAACGTAACTGCTATAAAAAGATCAGAAGTTGTTTCTTTAAACCTGTCCCTTCTCTAATTCTTTCTTTGTACAATCTATATATATTTAGATTGTAATTAAACCATATATAAAATCCACCCATCTTTCATTTTTAGAACCCATGCTCAAGATAGGCTACATCAATGATCTTTGCATCTTTGCCCCATCCTTATTACACTCTTTCCCCTTCCATAAAGTTGAAAAAGGAGAGCCAATTTAACCATTCTTTTCAAGCTGATTAAATCCTTTGAGAGCAGCTCCTCTACTGATTATCCTACTGCAAAGTACCGTAGGTTTTTTAATCCTTTGGGGCACTTTCCATCTTATTCAGAGGAAAGCTGGCAAACGTTTTAGGGATTTCCCTCACCCGTTTCTAATCCATTTCATCTCTCCATTTCATCTATTCAACCTGGGTGCCACTTCCCCTCCAGAACGGGGCCCAAAAGGCTCACAACTTACAAACTCTTTGAACTTTTTCCATGAAGTGTGTTTTCTTTTCGAAGCTGTGTCAGCTCAAAATAAGAGGGCTGGATTTAGCTGTTGCTTCCTAGCAATAATTCAGTTTTGTATGGCATCTTGCCTTCTCAGCTGCAAGAAAAATAAGCTTCCCTCTCCCCTTGCTTTCATCTCATCCTTCTTTCCTACAATTTCGCCTAGCTCGATTCATCACCGGCATGCAGTTCCTCCGCTGACTATTGCCAACCAAATGCAGCTTTTGACAAAATGGTTCCTTTCCTCTGTCCTAACTTGGTCTACTGTTCATGGAGAATAATGTTCCCTTATCAATGTCAAATAAGATTCCATTGGGATTTTTATATGTGGAATGGGGGAGGAGGGGAGGGGGAGAAAGTTTTCTTCCACACTGAATTGGCTTTACGGAAATGAAATAATGCTTAAGATAGGGAAAACTGCTTAAGGCCAGGCTAAGTCCATAGCAGTGGTGGGTTTCAAAATTTTTTAGAACCTCTTCTGTAGGTGTGGCCTGCTTTGTGGGAGTGGCTTTCCAGCCATGTGACCGGGTGGGAGAGGCTTGCCAGCCATGTGACTGGGTGGCCATGGCCAACTTGTAAAATGTGGTGAAACTTACTTAACAATGTTCTTGCTTAGCAACCAAAATGTGGGCTCAGAAACTCTGGCATTTGAAGGACGCAGGTCTTAAAGCTGTCAAGTTACAAGACCCTTGCACCCCTAACCCTTTAGAAAAAAAAACCCAGGGGTGTTCAAACTTGACAGCTTTAAGACTTGTGGACTTCAACTCCCAGAATTCCTCCTCTCTCTCTTCATCTTGATGATGTGCGAATGGGCAGGGGGAGGGAGCTGGAACTGGTTCTAAACGGCACTGTAGATTTGTGGAACCTCTTCTATAGAAGAGGTTAGAACTGGCAGGAACCCATCCCTGGTCCATAGGGTGAAAGGCTGGATATTTCAAACCTCCTTCCCCCCAAAACAAAATTAGCATTCACACTCTAGTGTAGGTACTTAGTAGTTACTACTACTACCACCAACTGTGAAGGGTCTCCTTCTTTTAACCCCAATGTGTGGAACAGAACTCCCATAATCTGTGTCCCCATAAAAGGGAAACATGGAATCATTTTTATAACGAAACCTCCTATTTGCACAATACAGCAAAGTGTGATTGGAAGTTCCACTCTTCTTCCCTTGCTTGAGAGAAGTCAATCTCACAAGAACTAAACAAAAACAAAGTTTATTTAGAACCTTCTCCCTCAGTGGTGGGTTCCTACTGGTTCAGACCGGTTCAGCTGAACCGGTAGTGGGTTTGGTGGCCTGGTTCAATGAAGCCAGCAGTGACCCAGGCCTGCCACACCCCCAAACAGGTTCCCTGGTCCACACCATTGACGCCACATCTTGTCATGCACAGAACAGTTTTAATTGGATTGCCCATGTGCACAATCAAGCACAAGCCCGCGTGCAAAATGTGCACATGAGCGAATCGGCAGTAATGCCAGCCGGAACCCACCCCCTGGAAAAGATATGATGTAGGAATCCTGGTTTACAAAAAAATACATGCAGCATTCTTGACAGATTACATTGTGGGGTTGATTTCTTCTAATCGGAGAACCTCTGCTTCTAAATTAGACTACATCTTATAAGAAGTTAAGAAATGTTCTTGATATTTCACAGAAAATCCAACCTGTTCAAGAAAATAAGATCACAAGGCATGATGCCACGCAGTGGTGGGTAGCTAACCGGTTTACTACTGGTTCACTCGTGCTTGTGCCATGCGCACGACACTTTTTCTGCGCAATGCATGCGCAGAAACATTCAGGCAGGCAGGCAGAGCCTCCCGGTACCACCACTATCAGTTCAGCCGAACTGGGAGCAACCCATTTCTGATGTTCATGATGATTTAAGTCAACATTCGATGCTAGACGTGATGATTTAATTAGTACACACAATAAAGATCAAAACACAGTATCCTGACTAAATGTGGTTGCCCCTTATTTTCTAAACAGAATCCTCTTGCAGCTAAAAGTCTGCATCTGTTGAGGCTCCATGGCTTCTTGGGGTAATTCCAATTGGTATAAGGCCACCCAGAAAATAGACACCCCACTAGTTTCTCAGCTCAGACACAGTGAACTCTTGCTCCAATTCCCTGGAATTCTGACTCTTGTCTTCCAAAGAGCAACTTTCTTTCCCTACTGTGGAAAGGGAAGAGTTGGAGGGATCTCTTGGGGCCCACATAGCCAAAACTGGATGTCAGGCCTGCCATTATATCCCTTTTAGAATTTTGGCCTGCCACACTTTCTCTTATTTCATTATGCTGTTCCATTAGTATAGTTGATGGGAGGGGGGAGTAGAAAGGAGGAGAATTGGGATAATGTCAGCGTTCCAAGTATCATGTTGAATTAAATCAGAGTCCAAGGCTTGGAAAAAACCCTGGAGTGGAGATTTTGACTTCTTCCAAATGGCGGTAAAGAGAATAAGGATTTAAAAACAAATGTATTGTTGTCATTCTTTTCTAGAAGACCAAGGTCATCTTTTGTCTCTGCACTTTTACACCTGACCAGAAGCAGCTGGGTGGAGACGCCAGTGTGGAAGAAGAAGATTGGACCATGTGATGGATTGTGGGTGTGGGGACAAGATCATGAACTTTTAACTGGGTGTAATGTCAGCGTTCGAAGTATCATGTAGAATTAAATCAGAGTCCAAGGCAAACCGATCCTTAAAGTTCCAATTTAATAAATCAGACATCTTTACACAGATGTGCTAAGATGTCTGATTCATTAAATTGGAACTTTAAGGATCAGTTTGCCTTGGACTCTGATTTAATTCTACATGATACTTGGGACAGTGACACTAGATCTTATCCATGTGAATGTTCAGATGCTGACTGGCTTTGAATGTTACTTTACACCAGAGGTAGTATTCAGCAGGTTCTGACCAGTTCTGGAGAACCGGTAGCAAAAATTTTGAATAGTTCGGAAAACTGGTAAATACCAACTCTGACTGGCGCCATCTATTCTCTGCCTCTCGAGTCCCAGCTGATCAGGAGGGAATGGGGATTTTGCAGTAACCTTCCCCTGGAGTGGGGAAGGAATGGAGATTTTACAGTATCCTTCTCCAGCTATGCCTGCCAAGCCATGCCCACCAACCCATACCATACCCACCAAGCCACACCCACCAAGCCACGCCCACAGAAACAGAAGTAAAAAAAAATTGAATCTCACCACTGCTTTACACCATACATTTTTTTATGATGATAATTAGTTTTGAACGCATGGCTCCCAAGATTTGAACTGTCTTAATTAAAAAGCAAGATATTTCTGCTCTGAAACTACTTTTAAATGACTGGATTAAAGGCAAATTCTACTGAGACAAGCACCAGCTTGTTTAGAATCAGCGTGAAACCATGCATAAGTACACAACCAATTTCAATGAAGTGCAGAAAATAATTATTGATGAATGATGCCATTGGGCCAAGAATTGCATCCATAGCTATTAACAAATCATTTATTTCTCATCCCCGTCACTGGACCTAAAAAGAAAAAAAGTTTGCAAATATTCACACAGTTTATGTGGATGTGAAAGTATGGAATTGTTTAGCAGCTTTTTCCATTGTGCATTGCTTGCCATGTGTGCCGTTAGAAACTGCAGGGAGAAATGAAATGTGGAATTGCCTATTTCACACCTGTCTTCCTTCCATTTGCAAATTGTATTTGCACTGTTATATCTGTGTTGTGTTTTTGAGGGTTATACTGCTATATCTTTCAGAGTTTGAAAACTGATTTGAAAATTAGAAGTTTACATTGATCTAGTCGTTTGTTTCTAAATTTTGTTAGTCAACTTGTATATGTTCCGGAGGAGATTAATGGAGTAAAAATAAAAATAACCAGAAATGACATTAAAAAATATTTGGTACAAAAAAAAAAATGATCCCTAAAATCCGACTATTTTCATTCAGTTTTGTTTTGCAAATGAACTAAACTTCGAGAGGACAATAAACTTAGACTGGCTGCTATTTTGTATTTCTTCAAAAAAGCCACTGTAAAGATAAATATTGTCTATCTTGTAATTTACTGGTAATTACTACAGAAAAAACACTCACTCTGATTGAACTGATGAAACGTTCTTATAGCAACTCACATTATAGAAATAATTCAGTGCTAAAAACCTCCAGCTGAAAATAAGACAGCAATAAAAGCTGCTAATTCTCTCTCTCTCTCTCTCTCTCTCTCTCTCTCTCTCTCTCTCTCTCTCTCTCTCTCTCTCTCTCTCTCTCTACACACACACACACACACACACACACACACACACACACACACACACACACACACACAGTGTGTATGTATGTGAAGGCTGACCCTCACCTCTCTCCAGGCCTTCCAAAAAGCCATTAAAACCTGGCTGTGTCAGAAGGCCTGGGGTCGATGAGTTCCCTTCCCTCTCGAATCGTGTGGCTGTTGGTTGTTTAAAATTCCCTGTACTTTTTGTTGTAGTTCTTGTGTTTCCCTTCCCCTCCTTTGGGTTTGTGCGCCGCCCTGAGTCCCGCCGGGAATAGGGCGGCATATAAATAAAATGAACCTTGAACCTTGAACCTTGACTCGTAGCACAGACACCTCTACTCACAACCTGACAACAGAAATAAAGGGAGGTGGAGGAGAATGCTTGGAATGTATTGGGAACTGGAAGGGAGGCTAGGAATTTATGTGATTATTTGCAACTTGAGAAGATCCTGATGTTTCAAGGCCATGCAATGAAAACCTGGGCAGATCTTGGAGAACTTGTCCCAACCAATGTAGTCAATTCTGAGCTTGAAGTACCAATAGTTTGATTTGTCAGTTTAGGTATATTTCTGTGCTCTAAGTAATGTGTCCATTACTAGTTTTTATGTATAGTTATGCTAGTTATTACTTATAAAGCCTTTCATGGTATTGGACCTAGGTACTTGAGAGACCGCCTGCTGCCAATTATCTCCCAAAGACCCATTAGATCGCACAGGGCTGGCCTCCTCCGGGTTCCATCCACCAGCCAATGCCACCTGGCTACGACCCGGGGGAGGGCCTTCTCTGTTGCAGCTCCGGCCCTTTGGAACAAACTCCCCGTGGAGATTCGGACCCTCACCTCTCTCCCTGCTTTCCGAAAAACCATTAAAACCTGGCTGTGTCGGCAGGCCTGGGGTTGATAAGCTCCCCTCCCCTCTCGACAGGTGTAGTTGTTGGTCATTTTAATATGTGTATTTTGTACTTGTATGTTTCCCCTTCCCGTTTAAGTTGTTCGCCACCCTGAGTCCCTTTTAGGAAATAGGGCGGCATATAAATAAAATAAAACTTAAACTTAAACTTAAAAGTATAGCTAAATGAACAGAATCCATAATTGTTTTGCAGAATGCAATGAAAACAGTTTACCTTAGAGGCTCAAAATAAGGTGAAGGGTGAGGAATTATATTGTTAGATTTCTGCCTCTTTTTCAATCCTAGCAGTTTGAAAACTATTGTAATATATTGAACTTATATGCACTACCAATATTTTCATTAACGCCTCATGACCTGAAACCATAAGCATTTTAATGCAATCAGAATGATGCATATTTCTCAACTTTTCTCCAATTGTTTTCAGTTGGGTATAAACCTAAGGAGATTTTTCAAAAAGGATTGGAATACAAGTGAGAGGCTGTTGTACAAAGTTGTGTATGCAGAAATTTGGCTCATAAAGTTAACTTGCCTTTGCAGGGAAAAAATTAATAACAATTAATAAAAGGGTTCCACCACAAAACCGCGGTAGACAAAAGCGCGCTCGACGAAAGCGCGTACGTGACGTCATCACAGCGCGATGAAAACATCGCGCTGTGAGCAGTAAATTTAAAATTAAAGCGAAAACCTTACCCTAACCCCCCCAAACCTAACCCTAAACCTAACCCTAAACCTAACCCTAAACCTAACCCTAAACCTAACCCTTAACCTAACGCTAAACCTAACGCTAACCCTTAACCTAACGCTAAACCTAACCCTAACGCTTAACGTAACCCTAAACCTAACCCTAACCCTTAACCTAACCCTAACCCTAACCCTAAACCTAAACCTAACCCTTACCTTTATGTGAATCCGCTTGCTTTAATTTTATTTTAATTTCAATTTAATTTTTTTTAAAAAAATTTTGTCTCGCTGCTGATGATGTCAGGTACGTGCTTTTGTCGAGCGCGGTTTTGTCTACCGTGGTTTTGACGGGTCACGAATAAAAGATGCATATCTGGATAATAGTTGATTTAGGAAAAACGATTTAGAATGACTAAAGCATCATAGCATTATTTCAGTAGTAATGGGAGACATAGTTTGTCTTATGATTTTTCAGCGGCAAAAAAAATCAATCTGGGTATTAAATCAAACTGGGTGAAAAATGCAATTTCTTCCAGGATGAAACCAATGACCCTTCTCAACAAATTTTTTATCTTCTTCAGCATTTTCTCTAGCATGCTAGAGGAACAAGATACTTCATTCAGTAGACATGTCTCTAATGCATTTGACATGTATCTGAATTTCAAAAAATATATAGCAGAATAGCTAGACATATTCATCATTCAAGAATGTGGTCAAAATGTCAAGTTAAAATAAAGGCCTTTAAAAAATAAAGTTGAATAAATGTCATTGCCGCTTCCCATTTCAAGCATCTCCCGAAAGTTAGATCATAACCCTAAATTCATCATTTCATTTCCTGGCAAAACATTTTTTTGCAAGCCATAGAGGGTTTTTATTAGAGAACCATACCAGATTTATAAAAACAAACTGATGAACAAATCTACTCTCAAATTCTCTTTTGGTAGACAAAAGAGCTACTTTTGTAGGATAGAAAAGAATCAGCTGTAAATAAATGCCTCTATTAAACATCCCCAAACATATTTTCAGTAGTTAAAAGCACACCAGTTTTCATCATGTTCTTCTTCATCACCAACACAAAATAAAAAGCACACAAGAGGTCTGAAATTCAATAGAATTAAATAGAATACAATAAAATAACAGAGTTGGAAGGGAACTTGGAGGTCTTCTAGTCCAACCCTCGGCTCAGGCAGGAAACCCTACACCACTTCAGACAAATGGCTATCCAATATCTTCTTAAAAACTTCCAGTGTTAGAGCATTCACAACTTCCCCAGGCAAGTTGTTCCACTGATCAATTGTTATAATTGTTATAACTGTCAGGAAATTTCTGCTCAGTTCTAAGTTGCTTCTCTCTTTGATTAGTTTCCACCCATTGCTTCTTGTTCTACCCTCAGGTGCCTGGAGAATAGTTTGACTCCCTCTTTTTTGTGGCAACCTCTGAGATATTGGAACACTGCTATCATGTCTCCCCTAGTCCTTCTTTCTATTAAACTAGACATACCCAGTTCCTGCAACTGTTCTTCATATGTTTTAGTCTCCAGTCCCCTATTAATCTCTGTTGCTCTTCTCTGCATTCTTTCTAGAGTCTCCACATCTTTTCTACATCGTGGCAACCAAAACTGAATGCCGTATTCCAAGTGTGGCCTTACCAAGGCCTTATAAAGTGGTATTAACACTTCACATGATCTTGATTCTAACCCTCTGTTGATGCAGCCTAGAGCTGCATTGGCTTTTTAGGCATTATACATTATAGTGAAACCTCCAAATATCGGTTTAAATATGTAAAATTGTGCAACTCTACAACAGACACCAATTGCAATATAGTGTGTTTCTGTAAAAAAATCAGAACAAAGACCCTCTTTTAGGAGACTACCATTGAAAAAACTTTTTTCATATGTCCTTCACTTCAGATAATGGTTGAGATACTTATGGAAGCCATCCATGTGCATATTTAGTTTTTAAAGGTTCAGTATATATAGAAAAGGTTGCAATAGGTTGCAGAATCTAACCAAATGCTACCTATATTTTCCAGCTAGACAATGAGGAAGGCAATAGAAAGCAACTCCTGTACTATTGTTAAGAAGCCTGCATGGGCTGCAACCAGAAATTGAGTTTGATATGATGGAAGGAAGAGTTACATCATAAGCTATTATCAGGCAGAAAAGACCAGGACCATCTATGAAGTTCCGAGGTGGTGCAGTGGTTAGAGTGCAGTACTGCAGCCACATCAGCTGACTGTCATCTGCAGTTCGGCGGTTCTAATCTCACCGGCTCAAGGTTGACTCAGCCTTCCATCCTTCCGAGGTGGGTGAAATGAGGACCCAGACTGTGGGGGCGATATGCTGACTCTGTAAACCGCTTAGAGAGGGCTGAAAGCCCTATGAAGCGGTATATAAGTCTAACTGCTATTGCTATTGCTAAGTTCCAATTGGTGCTGGATAAGGGTCTCTTAAATTCAAGGGGTTGGACTTAGTCTGTTTGTGGCTATGTAGAGACTCTTGGCCAGTGATGGCGAACGTTTTCTGCTCGGGTGCCAAAAGGGCACACACGCATGCGATAGCACACATGTGCACGCCCACACCCATAATGCAATGCCCTCTCCCCTGGTGCATGCCTCACAACTCCTCGCGCTACCCCCTGCACATGCACTCAGGCCTCCCTGAAGCCTCTGGACTTCCGGTAGGCCCATTGGGCCATTTTTCACCCTCCCTAGGCTTCAGGAAAGCTTCTGGAGCCTGGGGATGGCAAAAAAAATTAACCCAATATGCCTACCGGAATTTTGTTCCGGTAGGCCCGTTGGGCCCATTTGTTGCCAGCCACAGGCTCCAGAGGCTTTCCTGAAGGTTAGGGAGGGCGAAAATGGCCTCCCCCATCCTCCGGAAGGCCAAAAATCAGCTGGCCGGTGCGTGCTGGATCTGACATACGGCAACACCTCATGTGCCCTCAGATATGGCTCTGCGTGCCACCTGTGACACATGTGCCATAGGTGTCGCCGTCACAGCTCTAGACTGATTCCTCTTCTGACTCTGTCCCCAGGTTCTGCCATTCCTTCTCCTACACTTATGGTCTCAAGTCATGTAGTACTTTTTCCAGCTGTGCTTCCAATTCAGGCTTTCGTCTTTTGTCTCCTTCATGGATTTAAGGGAAATAGTTACCTAGAAGATGTTATCTTCTATGTGTCATTTTCTCGTGTTGTCCCACTGGTTGCTATATTCGGAGTGTTCGGAGACTACAGCTAGTCCAGAATGCAGCCGCGCGAGCGATGTTGGGTGTACCAAGGTACACCCACGTTACACCTGTCCTCCGCGAGCTGCACTGGCTACCAATTGGTCTCCGGACGCAATTCAAGGTGTTGGTTATTACCTTTAAAGCCCTATGTGGCTTAGGGCCAGCGTACCTGCAAGACCGCCTATTGCCACATACCTCCCAGCGGCCGGTGAGATCCCACAGATTGAGCTTCCTTCAGATGCCGTCAGCCAGACAATGTCGGCTGGCGGCTCCCCAGAGGAGAGCCTTCTCTGTGGCTGCTCCGACCCTTTGGAATGAGCTACCCCCAGAGATCCGGACCTTGCCCACTCTCATGGCCTTCAGAAACGCTGTTAAAACCTGGCTATTCCGGTAGGCCTGGGGCTGTTGACCTCACTGTTGAGGTCCAGCCCCGATCAGAACGAATGCATGTGTTTGTGATTTTAAATTTGTCTTTTTTTATTTTATTTTTATTATTTCTTCTTTCTCTTCTTTTTGTAAGCCGCCCGGAGTCCTTCGGGATTGGGCGGCCTATAAATTTTATTAATAAATAAATAAATAAATATTCTGTCTCCCTACTAGGAAAAAAACAACAACCTTTTACAGACAGAATAGCTGTTTATCTGCCTGCACGCTCAATGCTTCCACTCGACCTAGGGAACAAATTCAAAGTCTGCAAAGGCAACAGAAGGGTGTAAACACCTATCCTGAGCCAGCTCTACTGCAATTATATTTTGCATTAACTGAATCTGCTTCAGCAGCAGTCCCATGTATAATGCAGCACAATTACCCAAATGGGAGTTTATGAGATTATGCAACTAAACTTTCCATTTCCAGATAGGATGGCAGCTGAGATATCAACCACACTTGGTACAAAGCACTCCATGCTGTCAAAAAAAAAAAAAAAACCATGTAAGATTAATGTATTTATGTATTTATTAAATATCTATTCTGCCGTCTCATCTAAGTGGTTTGGGGTGGTTTACAACAGAAAAAAAATCCATATAAATACTATACAAGAATAAAAGCATAGCTTTAGAAACCAAGTTTAAAAAAGAAGTTAAAACTTACACATAAAAATCCATCCGTTTAAAATTCAAAGCTAGAAGGTTAACAAGACAGTGAGAGTATTTTCAGGCCATCAAGACCCCCATGTTAAGTGACAAAGTCAGGTTTGAACACTCCCCCAGAAAAACCAGAGGAATGGGGGGTTGCCATACCTCTGGAGCAGGGGGTGCGTTGCTTCCAGCATTACTGCTGATTCAGTGCGTGCAAATGAGGTACGCAATTGCACCAAAATCGTTCTGCGCATGCGCAAAATGTTAAAAAAAAGAAAAAATACATTTGTGTCATTGCAATGTTTCTATGCATGCGCAGAACTGAAAATCAAGATGGCGGCCCCATAAGAGAACCTGTTCGGGGGCCTGGCAGTTGCTGCTGGTTCCAGTGACCCAAGCCGCCAAACCACTACCAGTTCAGCCAAACCGGACCAAACCAGTAGGAACTCACCTCTTCTCTGGGGATAAGATGTTTCATAAGGCAGGGGCAGCCACTGAGAAGGCCCTCCACCTAGATTCTAGCAATAGCAGTTAGCAATAGCAGTTAGACTTATATACTGCTTCATAGGGCTTTCAGCCCTCTCTAAGCGTTTACAGAGTCAGCATATTGCCCCCAACAACAATCCGGGTCCTCATTTTACCCACCTTGGAAGGATGGAAGGCTGAGTCAACCCTGAGCCGGTGAGATTTGAACAGCCGAACTGCAGAACTGTAGTCAGCTGAAGTAGCCTGCAGTTCTGCATTTAACCACTGCGCCACCTCGGCTCAAAACTCCCTGACTGACAGAATATGTAGCACATCCTCCCAGTTTGACCATGTGGGATGGGCCAATGTACACATAGCTCTGTCCCATGCCATGAATGGCTTTAAAGATGATAACCAACACCTTGAATTGGACCTGGAAGCAACCTGGCACCCAGTCAGCTCAACGAAGCAGAGGTGTTACATGTGCCACCTCCTAGTAAAACCTCAAACTGCTCACACTGCTGAATTCTACATCAATTGCAGTTTCTGGATATCTACAAGGGTAGGTTTATGTAGAGAGTATTGCAGTAATGGGAGATAACTAGGACTGTGAGGAGAGCTTCTCCATTCGGGAAGGAGTGCAACTGAAACAAGCAAAGGTCCTCCTAATCACTACTACCTTAAGCAAGAATCCTTAAGCAAGAATCATGAGTCCCGAAGGACCCCAGATTATGCACTGGGCTCATCTGTGGCAATGCTACTCTATCCTTCTTCAAGGTGCTACTTGCCACCCATAAAGCCCACCATGGTAGTGGATCTGGGTACTTGAGAGACTGCCTACTGCCAATCACCTCCATTCGACCAATTAGATCTCACCGATTAGGCCTCCTCCGAGTTCCATCCGCCGGTCAATGTCGACTGGCAACCACGCGGAGGAGAGCCTTCTTGGTGGCAGCTCTGACCCTATGGAACGATCTCCCCGTGGAGATTCATGCCCTCACCACCCTCCAGACCTTCCGCACAGCCCTTAAAAACTGGCTTTCCTGTCAGGCCTGGGGCTAAAGATTGCAACCTGCCCGAATGGGTTGTGTTTTAATGATGTTTTGTTCTATATGTTAAAAGTTTGTCCCCCCCCCCTTTTTAAGTTGTAAGCCGCCCTGAGTCCCCCCAGGGAAAAGGGCGGCATATAAATAAACTTAAATACAAATACAAATACCCAAAATGAAAGAAGGTAAACCTCCAGATACAGAGAAGCCACTCCAATTAACCAGAGTTCAACTAAAAATTAATTCTTTTGAACTTTCATTGGAACTTCCATTGGAAATGTAGTCCTCTCCAGTCCAGCTTGAATATCCCTCTTATGAGCCGAGGTGGCGCAGTGGTTAGGGTGCAGTACTGCAGGCCACTTCAGCTGACTGTTATCTGCAGTTCAGCGGTTCTAATCTCACCGGCTCAAGGTTGACTCATCCTTCCATCCTTCCGAGGTGGGTGAAATGAGGACCCGGATTGTTGTTGGGGGCAATATGCTGACTCTGTAAACCGCTTAGAGGGGGCTGAAAGCCCTATGAAGCGGTATAGAAGTCGAACTGCTATTGCTATTGCTATTATGAACTTTTTAGCAATAGCAGTAGACTTATATACCGCTTCATAGGCCTTTCAGGCCTCTCTAAGCAGTTTACAGAGAGTCAGCATATTGCCCCCAACAATCTGGGTCCTCATTTTACCCACCTCGGAAGGATGGAAGGCTGAGTCAACCCTGAGCCGGTGAGATTTGAACCGCTGACCTGCTGATCTAGCAGTAGCGTGCAGTGCTGCATTTAACCACTGTGCCACCTCGGCTCTACTGAGCAACCACCCAGTAGCACTGCTCCTTCACTTTCCTTGCAGCTCATTCCTTCCAGGGGATACATCTCCAGTGCCCTTTTGGGTCTAACCTGAGGAGAAAGAGAATTTTGTTTTTATTCGGCATGCAAATCATTTCACTTAGCTAATTCATGTTTAACAAACCTGTTACAATGGTACCATGGTACACATCATTAATTGGTTCCGGGCAGTGTAATAAATACAAGGAATGAAGTATATCAAGCAAATTCTTCCCATAAGGAATAAATGCAGTGAGTCACAAGGTAGCCAACCCCAACAAGTACTAACTTGAGCATTGAGTACTATACAAATGCTGAGTACCAGGACAAAATGTTTATGTCTAAATGCATTGAGTACCAAATTTGATGCGTTTCAAAGTAATTGAGTGCTACTACTGTATTCGATAGGGCCTTCCTCTAATCGGAAGATGGAATATACAGAAGGGAAGATGCTAGTGACCTAAGCAAAAATATCCGTGCTACTCAGTTCTATATGAGGGCATTGTAGAATTCTCAGAATTACTACACTGTCCCTATTGCTGATTTGGAGCAGAAACAGGGATGTGTTGCTGCTCACAGCAAGATACCAAGAGTTATGCTACCTATCTTATTTGGAGTATAAGATGCACCTTTTTCCCCTCAAAAAAGAGGGTGAAAATCTGGGTGTGTCTTATAGAACACAGTACTTCTGGCCTACTGAAACCATGCCTCCTTTGCAAAAATGGATGTGCAGAGGATTTGGGAGGTTTGCACCCCAGACTCCTGGGGTCTGGGGAGGGCAAAAATTAGGAAAAAACAGGCCGTTTTTGCTTGTTTTTGCCCCCCCCCCAGTCCCCAGGAGCACTCTAAGCTTTGCATGTCCACCCTTTTTTTTTGCAAAAAATGAGGTGTGTAGAGGATTTGGGAGGCATGCAGAGTGCAAAAACTTTTTTAAAAAATTTATCTCTTCAAAATCATGGTGTGTCTTATACTCGGGTGCGTCTTATAGTCCAAAAAATACAATATATAAGAATGGTTCTGGATAGTGTTTCCCAACTTGGTCACTCCAAGTCCACATGCTGGCTGGGGGATTATTGGAGTTGAAGTCCACGTATCTTAAAGTTGCCAAGGTTGGGAAACACTGGCTTAGGAGATGAGTCGGAATCTGACAGGAAAAAAGGCGATCTCTTCCTCCATTGGAAAAGAGAAAGTGGGTTTTGCAGATGCCAGGTTTCCAAAGGGAAAGATATTAGCACAACCTTTGGCAGATGAGAAAACTAAAGGGGAAAACACAACCTAGGAATGGAAAGATAAATTTGGGCATACCACTAATCGGTCTGAATCCCTACATGTCTCCTGACTGTATCTATGAAGCCCCATGAGGCAATCGTGGTTTTTAGGAATTCTAATCAGTTTCGATGGGCCAAACTTTGTTCCATGGCAAACAAGGACTCTAAAGTGGTAGTCACATATTTCACAAATCGCAACCGGTTCTGGCTCAGCTTTAAATGAACTTGATTATGATTCACCCTCCCCATGAAGAGATCTAAAAGAATCATACAAAAAAATCAGCCATTCAGAAATATGTTGTTGTATCGTTGCTGGCAAGAAACGGAAGATCTTTTGGCCCGAGCATAAATAATGTTCACATTTTCAACCATGAATATTTATACTTTAATTATCTATGTGGCTTAATGTAAGCCATTCTGCACATATTCGTATTCTGTTGTGTTTCATGTTACGCCTCCTGACTGTAATAAGCTTACAACGCCATATTAATGCTTCCTATCAAATGTATCATACGAGGACTTGTATTAAAACTTGATCGCATCCTATTTTTAGCTTCATAGATGGGAAATTTGGATAGCCCACAAATCTAATAAACAAATTGCATATACAAACAGAAATAGATCTCACATCTTGCCAAGATATATTTGTTATGTAAAACAACGGGTCTGTTGTTGCAGCATGAATGCTCAGTTTCCTAATCAAACCCAGGCTGTGTTTGAAACATCACATTTCCAAGCAAGAGGCAAAGAAAATCTCCACTTGGCACCAAGAAAAGAAGCATTTCCAAGAAGCAAAATCTTCTTGTAGCTTAATGTCACTTACACTGTGTCAATTGATTGCTACGACAACGACGACAAAGAAATTGTAAGTCGGCTGTAATTTCCATCCCATCTCTACACTCAGACCTAAGGGCTAAACCTAGTCAGTGTGGATAGCAGAGGACTGCTGGTTCGAAATTATCCAACTTTCTTGAATAATACCTACCTCCCAGTGGTGGGTTTCAAAAACATTTGGAACCTACTCTCTGGGTGTGGCCTCCTTTGTGGGAGTGGCTTGCTGGCCATGTGACCTGGTGGGAGTGGCCATGTGTTTTCTTTCTTTCTTTCTTTCTTTCTTTCTTTCTTTCTTTCTTTCTTTCTTTCTTTCTCTCTCTCTCTCTCTCTTTCTCTCTCTCTCTCTCTCCTTCCTTTTGTCTCTCTGTCCCTTTTTTCTTTTTTCTTTCATCTCTCTCTCACTCTTTTCCTTTCTTTTTCCTTTCTTTCTTTCTTTCTTTCTTTCTTTCTTTCTTTCTTCCTTTCTTCCTTTCTTTCTTTCTTTCTCTTTCTCTTTCTCTTTCTCTCTCTCTCTGTGTCTGTCTGTCTGTCTGTCTGTCTGTCTGTCTGTCTGTCTGTGTAGCCTCTTCTAACCGGTTCGGTAGATTTGATGAACCGGTTCTACCGAATAGGTGCGAACTGGTAGGAACCCACCTCTGCTACCTCCCCAAAGCAATCTTTCATTCTCTTTACTAAGCAAAAACTCCTCGCTTGGCTAATAAAGCCGCAAACATTCAAAGAAAATGAACGTTCTTTTCCTATTACAATACAATCACCGCTCAGACTAATAATTAAAGAGCCTGAATATCGAGGTTCGAGGTTCGAGGTTCATTTTATTTATATGCCGCCCTATTCCCAGCGGGACTCAACAACCAACAGCCACATGATTCGAGAGGGGAAGGGAACTCATCGACCCCAGGCCTGCCGACACAGCCAGGTTTTAACGGCTTTTTGGAAGGCCTGGAGAGAGGTGAGGGTCCGAATCCGAATATCGCACTAGTCCATACCAAGTGTCCTTTGCACATTATCACAGCACATGCTTTTACTCAACATATTGGAGCCGCAGTGTTATAATAACACATTTCACCACCCCAGAGCTGTCTAAAAGCAGGTTTACTGTTCCATAACAATTGTACAACCCATTTTCCGAAGACTTTTTTCATCTGTAACCAGCCCCATTGATTTAGTGTTCAAAAGCGCTTCTCCAATTTTCCAGGTGGACCTTATATTTCCATTTCTAAATGCCACATGGAAGAAGCCCATCATGATACAGTGTCAAGGTTTAATCATCACAATATTAATTACTGAAACCCCATAGCTATTTTCTGATGATTTCTTAGCTTGGATCCAAGGCTCCCTTTGGTATAATGCTGCTCATATGACATTTCAACCGGAGTAAGAAGTAAAGACTTTCCCCTTGCAGTCCTCTAAGATTCAATTCCAGATGTTTTGGGGAACTCTCTATAATTTTAAAACAGTACAGGTTTGTCTGTGGGAACCTTCCCCTTCTACTAGGATGGAGGTCAGCTGGTTTTTTCCAAGCCTTCATTTCTTTCAGCGCTTTATGTTGACTATTTTCACACTACTGTATATGGATATTTCTTACTTGCTCTCTTCAACTGGAATATTGGAAGGCTGCAATTAAATGTTAGATGTTTTGTACACATTCCCTTCTTCCCCCATATGAAGATAATCATTGAGTATGTATTTTAAATTTTATGTTAAAATTACCCTTAAATTGCATCCCACCTCCTGCTGCTTAATACTTAATTGCTTGCTCACACAAGAAGCAGATTTCAATATTTATACATTCTGGCCCAAAATAAACGTTTTGATGTGATAAGACATAAGCACAAATGAAAAGTTTCTCACACCCACCCCAACATTTTCTGTTCCACAGGAAGCTATACTGGAAATGGAAAATGGGGGGGGGCAGGACCGGATTTAGATGAAAAGAGGCCCTAGGCTATTCCACTTATGAGGCCCTTTCACCTCCCATTTTTAAGTTTGTAAATTACACGAGGCAATAAAATACATCGTTACTGTGATATATATCAATATATATCAATATATATAGCTGGCCTCCCGACGGAGGGCGGCTCTGCTCTGCGGCAAAGGCAGCGAGGCCAGCCGCCTCCCCTGCTGTGCTCAGCTGCCCAGCTCGGCCCCCTCGCCCTCACCTGCCTGGCCGCTGGTGGGCTCCGCATCGACGGGGCGGCTACTGGGAGAGGCCGCGCCTCTCGCCCGACCGCCGGTGCTGGGAATGTGGGCGGGCTCCCCAACTGCCGCGGCGCTGGAACGATCTTAACCAATACATTTTTATGTTTGTTTATTAATCATATGCGTAGAATTTCTCCTTATTTTCGGTTCAGTGTTTTAGTGTTCACTGTTTTTGGAATAGTGTAATTTTAATTTTGCTAACAATTTGAATCTAGGCCCCTCTTGATCTTGAGGCCCTAGGCTGAAGCCTAGTTAGCCTATAGGAAAATCCGGCCCTGGGGTGGGGGGAGTTGGTATCAATTTATTCACTTTCTATTTGACCTTCCTCAAAATATCTTATTACTCTCTGCTCGTGTGGGCTGTTGGTACAATGAAATGGAAAACATGAAACATCTACCTCTACATCATAGCTGTAGGGCAATTATAGCATGCTTTCATGTACATGCTATCTTGAGGGAAAATATTACTCATTTTAGAGGCAGTCATGAAGTGAAAATCTTACCTGCTCCTAATTTGGGATATGTTGTAATATATATGTAATAGGAGTGAAGGCCCACGCTTTGAGGTAAATAGCTACTTGTGGTATTTTGCAAAGAGGGATGGGGATTTTTATTTTGTTTCAGGTGGGTAGAGAAAAGAAAAGCCAAGTGTTTTTTTTGTTTTTCAATATCAGTAAATCATTTGGGGGCTGGAGCAGTAAAAAGCTAGAAGATAAAATACACTATTTAGAAAAGGAGCATTTTAAGATCATCTTACATCAATTGTATACCTTGGAGGCAAGGTAGAGTGTGGGATTTTTATGTGGTTTAATAAATTAAACCTGGGCAGCTGAGGAAAACACACCTTATTTGAGTGTTTTGTTACAGTCTGCTGGGTGGGTAATCCAGTCAGGACTGAAATTTTAACACGTGGCCTTGATAATTATATATATAAAAAAGAGGGAAAGGTAAGCATAGAACTTACAATTGGCTAAACCCTTTATGTATCAAAAACAAACACTCACTGGTGTTTCTCACAAAGTATGGATTTGCATTTTATAAGGCCAGTCTTTTGATTGGGGCTATGTTAATTCCATGTACGATGATAAAAATTGAATGTTCTCATTTAACATCAATGTCCCCTGGGAATTATACACATAAAGCTGTCTTTGTCCTTCTAAATTATGATAAAGGTATTTCTAAAGCATTGGATTTGAACAATCCTGTTCTGAATTATGCAACGCTGAAATCTAGAAGACTTGTGTTTTGACTGATGGAATGGAACATTGGTGGGATTCAAAAAAAATTACTGCTGGTTCTGTGGGCGAGGCTTGGTAGGCATGGCATGTGAAGGACATTGTAAAATCTCCATTCCCTCCCCACTCCAGGGGAAGGTTACTGCAAAATCCCCATTCCCTCCCAATCAATAGCAATAGCAATAGCAGTTAGACTTAAATACCGCTTCATGGGGCTTTCAGCCCTCTGTAAGCAGTTTACACAGTCAACATATTGCCCCCAACAATCCGGGTCCTCATTTTACCCACCTCGGAAGGATGGAAGGCTGAGTCAACCTTTGAGCCGGTGAGATTTGAACCGCTGAACTGCAGCTTAGCAGTCAGCTGAAGTGGCTGCAGTACTGCACTTTAACCACTGCACCACCCCGGCTCTTCAATCAGCTGGGACTCGAGAGGCAGAGAATAGATGGGGGCGTACGTGGTATTTACCGGTTCTCTAAACCAGTGGTCTCCAACCTTGGCAACTTTAAGACCTCTGAACTTCAACTCTCAGAGTTCCTCAGCCAGCTTTGCCAATTCCAGAGTCCTTCGGGATTGGGTGGCATATAAATCCTATAAATAAATAAATGAATGAATGAATGAATGAATGAATGAATGAATGAATGAATGAATGAATGAATGAATGAATGAACGAACAAACAAACAAACAAACAAACAAACAAACAAACAAACAAATAAATAATAAGTTGGAGACCACTGTTCTAAACTACTCAAAATTTCTGCTACTGGTTCTCTAGAACTGGTCAGAACCTGCTGAATAACACCTCTGGGAATGGAATGGTTGAGTTCTTTTGACTGCCAAATTTAACCAGAAGATATTTTATTTAAAAAATATAGGCTCTGTTGCTTGGAATAATTGATGAGCCATAATACTGTACAAGTCACAGTTATCTAGAAAGCCACCCAATCATCATGCATACAGGATAATAAGCCTATTTACTCTGGTGCATTGATTCTGTTTTGTTAATGTTTTACCTTCTTCGTTAACTGGTACAAGAGAATTCCATGTAATTACGAAAACCCTGTGCAGCTACAAAAGTGCAGTTAATGAGCATAAACTACAGTACCACTACAAAAAATACTGATTTAATAAAAGTGGATGTGTTTGCAGATTAAGACTGTTGCAGCTGAGTGGTCCCCATCTTTTTTAGCATAGGTAGACCTTTAATGACTGTTGAATGTTACAAAAGCACTGAAAAAAAGTGATTTATGACCGTTTTTTCACACTTTATGATCATTGCAGCATCCCCGTGGTCACATGATCAAAATTCAGGTGCTTGGTAACTGATTCATATTTATGAGAGAGCCGAGGTGGTGCAGTGGTTGTGGAGAATATCCCTCAAAACTGTCCTTTTCTATAGTAAAATACTTTAGTGGGACACCTCATCCTTTACTAAGCCGAGGTGGCGCAGTGGTTAGAGTGCAGCACTGCAGGCTACTTCAGCTGACTGCAGTTCAGCAGTTTGGCTGTTCAAATCTCACTGGCTCAGGGTTGACTCAGCCTTCCATCCTTCCGAGGTGGGTGAAATGAGGACCCAGACTGTGGGGGCAATATGCTGACTCTGTAAACCGCTTAGAGAGGGCTGAAAGTGGTATATAAGTCTAACTGCTATTGCTATTTCTATGACTGTTGCAGTGTCAACAGTCACGCAATCACTTTTGGTGACAAGCAAAGTCAATGAAGATGCCAGATTCACTTAACAACTATGTTATTGACTTAATAACTGCTGTGATTTTCCTCACAATTGTGGCAAGGAAGGTTGTAAAATGGGGCAAAATTCACTTACTGTATTTTTTGGAGTATAAGATGCACCTTTTCCCCTCAAAAAAGAGGCTGAAAATCTGGGTGCATCTTATACACTGGATACAGCATTTTTGGCCTCCCGAAACACCGCCCCCTTCACCAAAATGGCTGTGCATAGCTTTTAGAAGGCTTTCAGAGAGCTCCTGTGTGCTGGGGAGGGCAGAAATGAGCGAAAAACAGGCCAGGGTTTTTTTTGCTCAATTCCCCCCCCCCCAGCCTCCAGGAGCACTCTATAAGTCTCCTAAAGGCTATCCATGCCCCCTTTTTAAAAAAAATGGGCCCATTTTCTCAAAAAATGGGAGGTTTGGGAGGTTTACAGAGTGCAAAAACCTTTTTTAAAAATTTAATTTTTTTAATTTTTTTAATTTTTTAAAAATTTGCCTCTTCAAAACCTAGGTGCATCTTATACTCCGGTGCATCTTATACTCTGAAAAATATGGTAATCAATGTCTCACTTAGCAACTGAAATTTTGGGCTCAATTATGTTTATAAGTCGAGGACTACCTATAACTCCAGACTTTTGGGTTACCTGTAGGTGTATCTGATGATATGGCCAGATAATTTTAGACTCTGATCTTAAGAATGAAGGAATCCTTTGCATACAAGTCCTTCGGTGCTTAATACTGAAAAATAGCCCTCAGGGCTTCTGTTGTTGTTTTCCCTTTTCAGTAGCTGATGCAGTGATCTTAGCTGAAGCTGAAGCAATAAAATAGAAGAAGATGGTTGGCTGTCCCTTTAAATCAACACTAAAGCAATTTGCCCAAGTGTCATTTGGAAGATTAAAAAAAAAGATAGATTAAACATTGTCTTATCTTTTCGGCTTACTGCAGTTCTCAACATCTTGCTTTTAGCATCGTTATATCTTCCCCTATGAAGAATATGGTTCTTCAGGAAGGTAACAGATAACAGATAACAGATTACAGATTAACAGAGTTGGAAGGGACCTTATAGGACATCCAGTCCACCGCCCCCCCTCCGCTACTCAATCAGGAGATGCTACACTATTTCTGACAAATGGCAGTCCAATCTCTTCTTGAAAGTTTCAAGTGATGAAGCTCCCACAACTTCTAAGGGCCAGATGTTCCATTGGTTGATTGTTCTCACTTTCAGAACGTTCCTCCTTATTTCTAGGTTGAATCTCTCAGTGGTCAGTTTCCATCTATTATTCCTTGTCTGGCAACGAACCCCGAAACATAGCAGTGTAAAACAGCTTTTCAGCCCAGGCTATAAGGCACAGCGCTTAATCAGCACGCTTATCTCTATTTATTATGCAAAGAAACTTGCTGAAATCCAATACACTCTCTTCCTAACAGCCCCTTACACATTCATTCATTCATTCATTCATTCATTCATTCATTCATTCATTCATTCATTCATTCTGCTACCCATCTAAACAAGTGACTCTGGGCCAATGGTGGGTTTCAAAATTTTTTTGAACCTACTGTGTGTGTGGCCTCCTTTATGGGAGTGGCTTGCCGGCCATGTGACCTGGTGGAGTGGCTTGCCATGTGTTCTCTCTCTCTCTCTCTCTCTCTCTCTCTCTCTCTCTCCTTCCTTCCTTCCTTTTGTCCCTCTGTCCCTTTTTCCTTTTTTTCTTTCATCTCTCTCTCACTTTTTCTTTCTTTTTTTCTTTCTTTTTTCTTTCTTTTTTTCTTTCTTTCTTTCTTTCTTTCTTTCTTTCTTTCTTTCTCTCTCTCTCTCTCTGTGTGAGTCTGTGTCTGTGTGTGTCAGTGGTGGGTTTCAAAAAATTTTGGGACCTCTTCTGTAGGTGTGGCCTGCTTTCCGGGTCCACTGGTGGAACCTCTTCTAACTGGTTCAATAGATTTGATGAACCTGTTCTACCGAACAGTTGCGAACTGGTAGGAACCCACCTCTGGCTTACACGCATTTTGGGGGTGATGGGGGTGAAAAATGTTTGTTTTGCATCTCATCTTAGAACTCTTAACCACCTGCAAGAAGTATTATCATTTTAGTTATAGCAATCATCAATTAAAATCATTATTAATGTATAAGATATTTTTTCATTGGTTCATTTATTGCTTTTGTTCAGAGGTGTAAACCTGGAGGGACAAGAAGATTTGGAGCAGGATTCAAAGTAACATTAGGAAGCTTCAGTCAGGAACAGGCCCATGAAAGTGGCCTTCCTATGGCCTCAGAGTTACGCAGTGCTAGACAGAGGTGGTATTCAGTCAGTTCTGACAGGTTCTGGAGAATCGGTAGCGGAAATATTGAGTGCTTCGGAGAGTACTTAGGCTGGCAAATAGGCTGGCTCCACCTCTGCTGCCTCCCAGCTGATCCTCTTTTGTTGTCCTGAACAGGAGACCAGTGGTGGGTTTCAAAAAAGTTTGGAACCTCTTCTGTAGGTGTAGCCTGCTTTCCGGGTCCACTGGTAGAACCTCTTCTAACCGGTTCGGTAGATTTGACGAGCCGGTTCTACCGAATAGGTGCGAACTGGTAGGAACCCACCTCTGCTAAGCTTGCAAAATATCCTTGGGTCAGTCCATAAGGGAGACTACAAAAAGTCTACTATATTCAGTGAAGTTGGGACTCAGGTAAGCAGAGTGATGATCTATCTTTTTTTTAAAAAAAAAAGGTTGGGTTTTTTGTGTTTTGATCTGTACCTTTAAATAGTGCCCAATTCTATTATTCTCCTTCTGGAGTGTTCACGCTCTCTACTTACTTTACAAGGAGTCATCAGAGAGAAGAGAGAGATAGCATTTTGATTGTACTCAGTAATATTCTTGAACCACTGACCTAGCCAGTAACGATTTCTTCGCCATAGTTTGTCTCTTGTCAGTTATATCATAATCTTTGGAATGTTTTGCCAAGTTGGGTTAACTCATTTTACCCCAGACATGATATATAATCATTGCATGAAGAGCACAACCTCAACACCTTCATTCACATTGTTCCATGTCTAACAGTAAAGCTCAATTTTTAGCGGGTGACTCCAAAAAAAATTTCCAATTTCACACTTGATTTTCCCCTTGCTCTACTTGGCAGCTCTCATGCCTCTTGCCTGTCTCCATGTGCTGCAAAAAACGGACGTGATTTTCAGTCAAACCTTTAATAATTGCTTGGTATGGGATAGATACATTGCCATTATAATATGAATCTCTCTACCTCACTTTGTCTTGATTAACTCAGTCTTCTGAATCAGTAACTCTCAGGGTTTTTTTTTTCCCGGCGCAGTAACTTTTTCCTATGAAGAATAATTCTTCTACATTATTCTTAGTAAAATAAAGAGGGTTCAACACTAGTTAGATATGTTTAGGATGTGGGAAATTTTGATCTACTTCCCTCCACGGACACAAAAAGCTAAATAAAAGGTATAATTTGAAGCAACAAAAGGTATAATTTGAAGCAATAAAATAGCAGGGATAGGGTACATATAATAACTACCACAGCAATATTGACAAGGGTGAGCTGTTATGGGTTTGTCCAGACTTGGGAAAACCCATAGGTAATGTTATGGCCGGTTCAGAGAACCTCCAAATTCCACTCTTGGCTGGCCCCACCCGCCCCGCCACTCCTGCCCTGCCCCTCCTCCCAGGAGTCTCCATGTGGATGTGAAGTAAGTGCAGGGCTTACACTGAGGTTTGGGAGGGGGTTGGGAAATGGGCCTCCCAGAAGGCCTCCAGAGCCCAGGGGAGACAGTTAGCAATAGCAATAGCAATAGCAGTTAGACTTATATACCACTTCATAGGGCTTTCAGCCCTCTCTAAGCGGTTTACAGAGTCAGCATATTGCCCCCAACAACAATCCAGGTCCTCATTTTACTCACCTCAGAAGGATGGAAGGCTGAGTCAACCCTGAGCCGGTGAGATTTGAACAGCCGAACTGCAGAACTGCAGTCAGCTGAAGTAGCCTGCAGTGCTGCATTTAACCACTGCGCCACCTCGGCTCTTCAGTTTTCACCTGCCCAGAGGCTCAAGGAAACCCTCCAGAGCTTGAGGAAGGCGAAAATGGCCACTCCACCGTGATGCAGAAGGTCAACTAGGCCACACCCACCATGGTCACACGCCCACCCAGCAACTGGGCAGAGAACCCATTGTTGAAATTTTGAAGTAAATATTGATGTCTTTTTTAAAAAAAAAACCGTTTGCAATCACTGTACAATTGTAGAGGATTTATGTAAATGAAGGGGGGAAATCAATCGGTCAGATGTACTGGAAATGGAAATGTTATTGGAATTGAGTCTCTTAAAATGTTTTCAAATATTTAAACAGTTCCTGAAAGGGCAATACTATCAAATATCTTTTTTTTTTAAATACTCCCTTCCTGACATAGACTTGGGGGGGAGGGGTGTACCTTGTCCTGTTCAATGATGTGGAAATAGAATGTCTTGTAAAGAGATGTTTGTCACCTTCCATCAACAATTCAGAGTTGAAACCATTCAAGCACTAACAGATCCTTATATTATGGTGCTGTGAATAAGCAGTTCTCTTTTTGTCAAATATACTTTTTAATTTTCATTTTCATAACATACAATCACATGTATACTATTACATAGCCAGTATCCTATTGTATTAAATAGCAATTACATCAGTTCCTCTTGTCATCAACACCCAAAAATATAAAAACCCATTATTAGCTCTTCTGCTCTCCATACACCTCTTTCTTCTACCTCTCTCCTACCTCCTTTCTTCCCTCCAGCATCCTTTCCTACTCTACTTCCCCTTCCTTTCTCCTTCTCCTCTCTCTACATTCCACTCCTCCTTATCCTCCTCATCTTCCCCCCTTACCCTCTCCTATCCCTCTCTTCCCATCTTTCTTCTCCCTTCTGTTTCCCCCTCTTCCTCTCATTGGTGTATTTCCGCTTCTGAGCAAACTCCAATCTATGTTGATGTATTTATATTTCCATAACAATATACTTAACATATCCTAGTTTTAAAGAAAAAATAAGAGAAGACAGTATACATGTGCAACTATTGTAACATGCTCTACATGGGGCTGCCCTTGAAGAGTGTTCGAAGACTTCAGCTTGTCCAGAACGCAGCTGCGTGAGCGATTGTGGGTGCACCTCAGTATACCCACGTTACACCTATCCTCCGCGAGCTGCACTGGCTGCCCATTGGTCTCCGGACATGCTTCAAGGTGCTAGTCATTACTTTTAAAGCCCTACATGGTATCGGACCTGGGTACTTGAGAGACCGCCTCCTGCCAATCACCTCCCAAAGACCTATTAGATCCCACAGACTAGGCCTCCTCCGAATTCCATCTGCCGGCCAATGTCGGCTGGCGACTCCTCGGGGGAGGGCCTTCTCTGTGGCTGCTCCGGCCCTCTGGAACGATCTCCCCGTGGAGATCCAGACCCTTACTACCCTTCCGGCCTTCCGCAAAGCAGTTAAGACCTGGCTGTTCCGGCAGGCTTGGCGCTGTTGAACTATCCAGCCCCTTTCGAGGTTACGGCTGTTGTAGAATTTTAAATTGTTGTTTTTTATTTTATTTTTTGCATCCCCTCCCTTTTTATTGTTAGCCGCCCTGAGTCTCTCGGGAATAGGGCGGCATATAAACTTAATAAAATGAAATGAATGAATGAATGCAATCATATTACGTTAAAATCTAACTCCCCTCGTCAAACCTCAGTTCTCTTGTGGTATTGTGGTATCGTACACATAAGTATTTCATGAAGGGCTGGAACTGTGTGCTTCTGAAGGGTGGGACGTAGTGTCCAGTGGTGAGTAGCAATTTATTTTACTATCAGTTCGCTCATGCGCACGTGTGATTGTACTATTGCATCAGGGTTGGGTTTCAACCGGTTCGCGGAGGTCCCTGCGAACCGGTTGGTCGGCGAACCCGGAAGTAAGTAACTTCCGGGAACTGCGAAAGGCGTGGCGTCCGCCCGCGGTCCTTACCCAGTTTCGACGAGTTCTGCGCTTCCACGCATATGCAGGACGCATACAGCGCCTGCGTGATCCTCCAGGAGCAGCTGGAGCGTCGCGCAGACGCTAGTATGCATGCGTGCACCACGTGCGTGCACGAGAACGCCGCCGGCCCCGTTCCAACCTAACCGGTTGGAACAGGGCAAGAAACCCACCCCTGCATTGCATGATGCTTCTGCGTATACGCAGAAGTGTCCAGGCGGATGGGCTGAGCCTCCCACCGCCACCACTACCGGTTCGCCCAATCCGGGGTGAATCAGCACCTCTGGTAGTGCCTTTCTTTCATACGGTGAAGTTGTCAAATGTGCTATTTTTTGCAGTAGTGTAACTTCTCCTTTTTTCGTCTTTTAGTAAGCTTGATTTTTCAGAGTCAATGTTTGATTATTTGATTTCAAAACTAGCAGCTGGACTTTCCAGTTTGGAAAATAGTTGTAAAAGTGAAATATTTATAAGGAAAATGTGTTAGATACATTCTCAAAGTGGTTTAGGGAGAGCTTTTTCATAGCAGGAATAAAAAAAATCTATTCCTAAGCCTTTTTTTTTTTTTTTTTTGGACATTCTCTTGTAGGAAAAAACAAATCCAAAAGTGTCTAATTCAGCCATGTTATGTATTTACACTGCCACACACTATGATAAATTATTTCTTAGAAAGTAAGAACAGTAGTAGTCTTTGTGAATTCTATTATATTCCTTCTGGGTCATCTGTTGATGAGAGAGGAGAGAGGAGAGCCTTTTCAGTAGTCGCTACAACCCTTTGGAACGATCTCCCCGTGGAGATTCGTACCCTCACCACCGTCCAGACCTTCCGCACAGCCCTTAAGACCTGGCTAGCCCGTCAGGCCTGGGGATAAAGATAATTTGTCCCCACCCGAATGATGAATGAATGTTGCTTGTTATTTTACTTCTATGTATTGTTTGCGTCTATTGTCTGTACCCTCCCTTCCTTATTTTATGTAAGCCGCCCTGAGTCCCCTCAGGGAAAAGGGCGGTCTATAAATACTAATAAACATAAACATAAAACAAACATAAACAAATATGCCATTTTTGCTCACACATAATCAAATCCATTGAATCATACTTGATTCTGATGATGGATGAAAACATAGAATGTTTTTATTCCTGAGCTGTTGTACAAATAACATTTTACCATTGCTTGCTTCTTCACTCCCCCTCCCCAATTTCCCACTGTAGCTTACCAAGGAATCTCCCATCCAAATAGCAATAGCACTTAGACTTATATAACGCTTCACAGTGCTTTACAGCCCTCTCTAAGAGGTTTACAGAGTCGGCCAACAGTCTGTCTCCTCATTTTACCCACTTCAGAAGGATAGAAGGCTGAGGCAACCTTGAGCCTGGTGAGATTCGATCTGCCAAATTGCAGGCAGTCAGCAGAAGTAGCTTGCAGTACTGCACTCTAACCACTGCACCAGTGGTGGGTTTCAAAAATTGTTCGAACCTACTCTGTGGGTGTGGCCTCCTTTGTGGGAGTGGCTTGCTGCCCATGTGACTAGATGGGAGTGGCTTGCCACCCATGTGACCGGATATGAAGATGCCGACGACACTTGTCAGAACCACCTTAAACTACCTCACACACAGCACTGGCATGCATAAGAATAGGATGTAAACTTGTTTTTTAAAAGGCATCTTTGGTTTGCGTTAAAACAACTTCAACACACGCAATGTTCTGATTGCACCACAAACGCAGTAGTCATCCTTACCTTTCACAGAGGCACTGAGTTTTATAAATATGAGCATGATAGTGTAGAATAATCATATCCAATGACCAGTGGTGGGTTTCAAAAAATTTTGGAACCTCTTCTGTAGGTGTGGCCTGCTTTCCGGGTCCACTGGTGGAACCTCTTCTAACCGGTTCGGTAGATTTGATGAACCGGTTCTATCAAATAGGTGCGAACTGGTAGGAACCCACCTCTGCACTGCACCATCACAGCTCACTTTATATTAATCACTTTAGCTTTTTCACAATCAGCCAGCTAGATGTTGCTACTTGCTGATCTTAATATTTGTTGCAAATAAAATATGGATGCTACTCTGCACTCCCTGGCTGAAAAGTGAAATGTAAATGTAATGAAGGAGTAATCTAGTAGTCAATGTTATTTATGTTGTTTGATGTAAAACCTTAAATTGTATAGTAGGAGAACCCCTGAAGTGTGTGAAGTTGCCTTCTTAGGAAGTGACCTTGAGATGCATATGACTGAAACTTTCAGGTGGATTATGCCTGTCAGGGTGCATGATGTAGCCAACACTGAAGCTTTACTGGTTTCAGTGGGAAAGCTTTAAGTATCTGCTGAACTAGAGTTCTTAAACTGTAATTTTCATGGTGTTAAGCTCCTTGTATCCACTGCATGATACTCAGCACAAGTGGCATTCACAATCATTTCAACAAAGCTTATTTGTGCATTGCAGTTTTAGATATCCTAACAACCAGTTTTCTGGGTATTGTGAAGATTGACCAGAAAAAACCCCACCTAATATTGAACAAACAGCACACAAACAGCACAAGCACATAAGACAAAATCTTGTTTACTGAACTCAGTCACTCTTTGAGATTATTTGGGTCAATGTTTATATATTGCAATATTTGTATTGCCCTGATCCTCTAGGGATCTCAGTATGACATACATTGTCTTCTCAATGTATTCTCACAACTGGTTGGGAAGCTGGTTGACTCGGAGGGGTCTTCCTATGAACAGGGTAGTTGAAGGTTTGAACTCTGATCTTCCTGGTCAAAAGTCCAATTCTCTATCCACTACATTGGCTCTAAGGTAAGCCCTTGACCAGCCCTTTTTATGTGACAGAGAATTTAATACCATTCAGTTATCATCCAAGAGAGAAAAAAAAAACAGTAAGCAAACTTTTGGAAGATGGAATGGTGCAGAATTTTAAGAAAGGCTGTCAGGGAGTTGTTAGGCAGATCACATTCTGCTTTTATTGACTGAAGCATGCCACAGCTGAGGTGGTATGTCAGCGCCAAAAAGACAGCTTGTGATAAGCCTTTTATTGCACTGAGTCATTCGGCAAACAACAAATCATGCCATGCGAACTCGAGGAGAAAGTTTCTGAACTTCAGATGAGCTCTGAGTGGAAAATGATTTGGATCCAACGTTGGAGAAATGTATAAATGATTTACAACATCTCTGTGTGAGGCTGGTCAGCTCACCACTCCCCCCCCCCACTTCGCCTTCCCTGCCATTTTCAATGTTAAGCACTGATATGACGGCCCCAGTCTAGAACTTCAAAATCCTTCAGTTAAATTGCTCCTCACTCTCGATAAATACACTTAAGTTTACACCACACAGTACAATTTTACAAAAGCTAAAAATAATTTTTCTATTAGGTAAGGAAATCACATGCAAAAGTTTAAATGTGCCTTTGCTAAGTGGACATCAGTCAGAACATACATTGAATTACCTCACTTTTTCAGGCGGCCGAGCACTGTCCGTGTTCTGAACTTGTTCGTTGCTGTTACCTGTTAATAAATTCGTTATATTTTACCTCACGCCTCGTATCTTAAACTTTTGTTTAAAATGCAGATATACAAATGTTCCTTCCTCCCAAGTGAAGCCAAGCAGTTTGTCCCAGATGTAAGGATTTCTACCGTTATCATCAACACATTTCTGTTTTTCTTATGTGTTGTTCAAATGGAGTAGCAATGGAAGACAGGAAACAAATTATTATAAAAAGATTCATTTGAAAGCTCTTTTATGCGTAATACTCTGTGTAGTTAGTTGCATAGGAGATAATATATAATTTGAAAATGTACCTATAGCTACAGTGGTGGGCTTCAAAAAATTTTGGAACCCCTTCTGTAGGTGTGGCCCGCTTTCTGGGTCCACTGATGGAACCCCTTCTAACCTGTTTGGTAGATTTGACGAACCAGTTCTGCCGAATAGGTGCGAACTGGTAGGAACCCACCTCTGTATAGCTTCCACAAAAGACAGACAATATAAAGTTCCCTCGCACATATGTGCTAGTCGTTCTGAACTCTAGGGGGCGGTGCTCATCTCCGTTTCAAAGCCAAAAAGCCAGTGCTGTCCAGAGATGTCTTCGTGGTCATGTGGCTGGCATGACTAAATGCTGAAGGTGCATGGAACGCTATTACCTTCCCACCAAAGGTGGTTCCTATTTTTCTACTTGCATTTTGTTTATATGCTTTCGAACTGCTAGGTTGGCAGAAACTGGGACAAATAACAGGCGCTCACTCCGTTACACAGCACGTAGGGATTCGAACCATCAAACTGCCGACCTTTCTGATTGACAAGCTCAGCGTCTTAGCCACTGAGCCACCATATCCCAATATAGGGTACTAGTAGCTTCATGACACCATGCAACTATTCTGTCTTTTTTTCAAAGCATTTTCTGAGAATAGCAAAAAGGTTGTAGGAACACAGTGGGAAAACATCATAATCTGTATATTATCCTGTGACGGTACGGGAGTGATTTTACAGTAAAAATCATCATCTGGGAGCATTTACCAAAATTACAATCCATACATGATACAGAATATAGCTTAAAATAATCACAAGAGCAAAATATACATTAAAAAGTTGATATGTGTAAAAACTCTGTTTACTTTTAACACTTGGCTGCAGCCTGAGAGTATAATCTTCAAGAAGTAGCAAGCAGCACAGCTTCTCGCTCTGAAACAGGCAGCAAGGATTACCATTTCAATGCTGTAATTTTTTTCCCCTGAATTTAATGAGATGATGATAGAATTTCAGAAATGAGGGCGAGATGGGGACTCAAAGTACAGTCTTGTTTCTTGACGGTCTTATAAGGCATCTACACTCGGCTCTCTCTGGGCCCTGTAATTTGCAGTTTTCCCCCTTAAATCAAAAAGTTGTCCATAATGCCATGCAAATCCATGCATATTAAACACCTGATCGATCAGGAGCTTATCTAAGGTGCTGGCCTCTTTGTCATTGGAAATTCATCAGGCAGCTGTTTCCAAGCTGGCGTGGGGGGAAGGAGACTCACCCAAGGATTAGTTAAGCATTAATAGATCAGATGTGCTTTCAGCATTCTTAAGTACTGCAGGTTTATAAGCAGCAGTAATTATAGAATTGTTATAGGAAAAGAGGAACAAAAAGCAAGAACAGAGAAACAGGTGGTGAAGAGTAAGCAACAGAAAAATATCCGAAGGGCTGGAAAGTTGTTTTGCAGCAAAACAATGTTACGCTAAATATTTCTCTTCCGTTTGCCATTTGGATTGCTAAAAGGAGCACTGCGAATCTAATTCCGTTGTTCTTATTTAATAATAAAACCATCCAGGCTTATATAGTGGAGTGGTTTTGGTCTTTCCTTTTCCTTAAAAGACTTGTAAGGGGAAGTTATGTAAGTTGTCAACTAGGTCCGCCTGGTGCACCAATTGCGACCCTACCTGGATCGGGAGGCCCTTCAGACAGTCACTCACGTCCTTGTGACCTCAAGACTGGATTATTGTAATGCGCTCTACATGGGGCTGCCCTTGAAGAGTGTTCGAAGACTCCAATTACTCCAGAATGCAGCCACGTGAGCGATTGTGGGTGCACCAAGGTATACCCACGTTACACCTATCCTCCGTGAGCTGCACTGGCTACCTATTAGTCTCAGAATCCGCTTCAAGGTGCTGGTCACTACCTATAAAGCCCTACATGGCATCGGACCTGGGTACCTGAGAGACCGCCTCCTGCCGATTACCTCTCTCAGACCAATTAGATCGCACAGGTTGGGTCTCCTCCGGATTCCATCTGCCAGCCAATGTCAGTTGGCGACTCCCCGGGGGAGGGCCTTCTCTGTTGCAGTTCCGGCCCTCTGGAACGAGCTCCCTGTTGAGATCCGGACCCTTACTACCCTCCCAGCCTTCCGCAAAGCCACCAAGTCCTGGCTGTTCCAGCAGGCTGGGGGGAGCTGAGAAGCATCTACCTCCACGGAAATTGTGAATGTTGGTTTTGTTTTTAATATGTTGTCTTTGTCTCGTTCCCCCCTTTCCCTTGTCTTTTGTGAGCCGCCCGGAGTCCTCCGGGAGTGGGCGGCATACAAGACAAGACAAATAAATAAATAAATGTCCTGTGTCAGGCAACACACACAAAAAAAGAAAGGCAAGCAAATACAAATTGTTGAACGGCTTTATTGTTGTGTTATATAAGCTTCCTGATTGTAATAAGAATCAGGTGAAGTGACCAGAGAACCCAGAAGACCTGAAAACTTTGCAGAGTCCATGTCTTGCTTTATAACTTGAGCCATCTGCTGTCATGAGAGAAGTGGAGTTACCAGACTAAGATTCAAAATTCAGATGCCAGAAATTTGATTCAAACATCAAGCCTAGTGTGCAACTATAGGCCAAAGAGGACAGGACTATAAATATGTAATGGGATGGTTGCTACTAATAGAAGTGCCAAGGTTTGGAAGCTGCTCTGAACAGAAGTTTTGACTTTTTGCCTATTGCTTGATGTTGCTTCTTGTTGGTCATTCAAGGGACTCGCCACAAGGGTGCAATTCAGTGGTGGGTTTCAAATTTTTTTAGAACCTCTTCTTTAGGTGTGGCCTGCTTTGTGGGAGTGGCTTGCTGGCCATGTGACCGAGTGGGAGAGGCTTGCTGGCTATGTGACTGGGTGGGCATGGCCAACTTGTAAAATGTGGAACTCACTTAACAACACTCTTGCTTAGCGACCAAAATGTTGGCTCAGAAACTCTGGCCTTTGAAGCACGCAAGTTTTAAAGCTGTCAAGTTACAAGACCCTTGCACCCCTAACCCTTTAGAAAAAAAAAAAACCCCAGGGGTATTCAAACTTGACAGCTTTAAGACTTGTGGACTTCAACTCCCAGAATTCCTCCTCTCGCTCTTCATCTTGATGATGTGAGGACGGGCAGGGGGAGGGAGCTGGAACCGGTTCTAAACGGCACTGTAGATTTGTGGAACCTCTTCTATAGAAGAGGTTAGAACTGGCAGGAACCCAACCCTGGTGCAATTGGTGTAGAAGGCTAAATATTCACTCTGTTTCTCCTCTTTGTCTTAGAAAATGCTGACCTGAGATCACATCTGTGTGTTTTCCTGCCAGCTCTATGAAACTCCTCATGATAGGATGCAGCTAGCTGAATGCTGGGCTTTGCTTATCCCAATAATCTATTTCTTGTAAATAAATGCCTTTTCAGTTATACTTATAAAATCTAATTTACCAATCATTGTTCTCAGGAAAACCAGCACATAATCAGCTTCAATTTCCACCATTGGTTAGCTAAATGGCTTCTTTTTACTTTCAGGTTTCCCCACGAAAGCAATTTTGTGAGATAGGTTGTGTCCCTCCAGGGCCAGCGCATGAACACTGGTGAGCAGAGGTAGTTTTGGAGGAACCAACAGAGATTCTTAATTTGCCTTTATTGCTTTGCTTTGCTTTGCTGATTTAACAGGTGTTACTTGCCGTATCAAAACAATATGACCCTTGGCCTCCCGTTTCTAAATGAAGCATTTTAAGCATTTACAATGCCCCACCAATTAAGAGATGGAGTTTTGGCTCTTCACTTAGGGAAGATTCTTCCTGAATTGCAGAACTGTTCATTTTCTTTTAAAATATATTATTATTTTGACACCTGCTAAGAGGACGCAGTGGCTCAGTGTCTAAGATGCTGAGCTTGTCGATCAGAAAGGTCGGCAGTTTGATGGTTCGAATCCCTAAGTGCTGCGTAACGGAGTGAGCTCCCGTTACTTGTCCCAGCTTCTGCCAACCTAGCAGTTCAAAAATCATATAAAAATGCAAGTAGAAAAATAGGAACCACCTTTGGTGGGAAGGTAACAGCGTTCCATGCACCTTCGGCATTTAGTCCTGCTGACCACATGAGCACGGAGACGTCTTTGGACAGTGCTCGCTCTTCGGCTTTGAAACAGAGATGAGCACTGCTCCCTAGAGTCAGGAACAACTACCATTTATATGCGAGGGGAACCTTTACCTTTACCTTAAGAGCGCAGAAGCACAATTACACATTGGTTTGAATAATGGCAAGCATGAAAGTCTTGCACACATTTTTCTTATTAGGATTGCATATCCAGGGCTTAACAAATCTAAGCAATTATTTGATGTCAGCAAAGGGTTCCACCACAAAACCGCGCTCGACTAAACCGCGCACGACTAAACCGCGTCGCTGACGTCAACAGGGCGACAACAGCGCGGAGACAGAAGCACGCTGTAAACCCTAAACCTAAAATTAACTCCTGAACCTAAACCTAACCCCCCTAAACCTAATCCTAAACCTAACCCTAAACCTAACCCTTAACCTAACCCTAAACCTAACCCTTAACGTAACCCTAAACCTAATCCTAACCCTTAACCTAACCCTAAACCTAACCCTAACCCTTAAGCTAACCCTAAACCTAACCCTTAAGCTAACCCTAAACCTAACCCTTACCTTAAGTTGAATCGGCTTGCTTTCAAAGCGTTATTTAAAGCGCCCTTCTTTCTCCGCACTGGCTGTTGTCGCCCTGTTGATGACGTCAGCGACGCGGTTTAATCGGGCGCGGCTGTCGAGCGCGGTTTTGACGGGTCACGCAGCAAAGAGGTACAAAGTTATAACTCTTTGCTCCAATCTAGTGGCCATCTAGATTTTTGCAGCCCAGATATAGTTGACCCTACCCTACATGTACATAAACTTAAGCAAACACATTCTCAGAGAAAGAGGATGGCTGAACTTAATACTGATGCTGACAATTAACATTCTTACCTCTGATATACATGTCTTTGTATATAATTTGTTTCTCTTGGACTCCAAGGATAATTTTTCCAAGCAATTGTCGAAAATAGCTCTTTTTTTTCCCTCCGCCTGCCCCCTACATTAGCTCCCATCTCTCTCCAATCGGCTTTTTTTAAATTGGCTAATTTATTTAAATTTGCAATACTGATAGGTCAGGCCACCCTTTCAAATAGCTGAAGAATAAATCTAATAAAAACATTTTAGTAAAAAATGTCATTGCTTAGGAAGTATCTAAGGGCAAGGTAATTCTGCTTTGCTTAAAACCATGATGGCGAACCTATGACATACGTGCCATCAACTCTGAAAAGAGCCGAGGTGGCGCAGTGGTTAAATGCAACACTGCAGGCTACTTCAGCTGACTGCAGTTCAGCAGTTTAGCTGTTCAAATCTCACCGGCTCAGGGTTGACTCAGCCTTCCATCCTTCCGAGGTGGGTAAAATGAGGACCCGGATTGTTGTTGGGGGCAATAGGCTGACTCTGTAAACCACTTAGAGAGGGCTGAAAGCCCTATGAAGCGGTATATAAGTCTAACTGCTATTTCTATTGTTAACTCTGGTGCGCATGCGTATGTGGGCACTGGCCAGTTGATTTTTCGCCCTTTTCAGGGGAGTGGAAACAAACTTCCGGTTGGGCTGTTTTTTGAAGACTGAAAGGAGGGACGCGACCACAGGGTGAACGACAACTAACTCTTTATTAACAGGTTGAGTATGACAGCGATTCGAATGGGCTTGATTTTTAGAAGCTATTAAATAGCACTCAAACCTCTCCATAAAACCCTCCCAGGTTTCTCCGGCCGAACCAAAGGGGGCAAATGGAGGCAGCGCAGACGTCATGTTGACAGTGCTGAAGGGAGAGAAGATGAGGGAAAAAATTTTTTTCTTTCTTCCAGCAGTGTTTGTTGCCGGTCTACACGGCAGCAGCTAACTGCTTCTCTCTCTCTTTTCACCCTAGCGTCGCGGAATCGCCGATCCCACCTTCGTCGCCAGTTTTGAAGACTGAAAGGAGGGACCCGACCACAGGGTGAACGACAACTAACTCTTTATTAACAGGTTGAGTATGACAGCAATTCGAAGGACGCGGTGCGCGCCAAACTATTTATACTAACAAGGCAACCAATAGGAGCCCGGGACTTGGGCAGCAACTGCTGTCAAGTCCCTGGTCCAATCCAAGCTATCTTTCGGCCGGCAACAGCCTCCTGCCGCGTCCTGGCCAATCAGGACGCAGGAGGCTGTTGCTGACCTCCAAAAGGTGCTGAAGCAATTGTTCACCAACTGAGCCTATTTACATGGCTCATGAATATTCAACACTGTTGGGGCCATTTTTCACCCACCCCAGAAACAGATCTTATTGAACTTCCGGTTGGCCCGCTGGGACCTTCCAGAGGGCCTCTCGGGGGGGGGAGCTGTTTTCGCCCACCCCAGGCTTTAGGAAAGCATCCGGAGACTGGGGAGTGGTCATGTGCACATGTGCTGGGGGCGTGAGCACATGTGCAAATGGGTGGACAGGTTTGAGTGGGCATGCGCGTGTGCACGATAGCATGCGCTCAATTTTGGCACGCCATAAGAGAAAGGTTCACCATCACTGGCTTAGAACAATAGTTTGTATTGTTTATCTTAAATGGCATTTTGATTGTGTATTTAAGATCTCATTAAAGAGAAGAGCTCATTCGATATGACCTTATAAAAAGTCTGCAGTGTTGAATGGTATTGATTTAACGTGTAAGTTGTTTTGGAAAGCTGTTTTGGTCTTGAGAGCAAAATGAACAAAACGAATAGTGACATGAAGATTATATTAGCTATACATATACATTAATTGTACATTGACAAATAGAATTTTTTTTTAAAAAAAATGATTGATTCTTTGTTTTAAATTGTGATCTGATGGACAGTTTCAAGGGAATAACAAACAACTTTCTGTTTGATGAAAAATCCTACAGAGCAGGGGTGGGTTTCTCGCCCCGTTCCAACCGGATCGGTTGGAACGAGGCCGGCGGCGTCCTCGCGCACGCAGCGGCGCGTGCGTGCACGCACGCGGCGTCCTCGCGCACACACGCGGTGCGCGTGTGCACGCACGCGGCGCGCGCATGCGTATTAGCGTCTGCGCGATGCTCCAGCTGCTCCTGGAGGATCGCGCAGGCGTTCTGCGCATGCGTGGAAAGCGCGAAATTCAAAAAAACCGGGTAAGGAGCGGGCGCGGGTGTACGGGCGCGTGCGGGCGCGGGGGGGGGGCTTCGCCGTTCCCGGAAGTTACTTACTTCCGGGTTCAGCGACCAACCGGATCGCAGGGACCGGTGCGAACCGGTTGAAACCCAGCCCTGCTACAGAGTTTCATAGTGATCTAAACTTTCTTGCTTCTGGAAAATCAGTCTGTGTCCAACTCTAAGTACAAGCAACCATGAACTCAGATCTGAATATTTGCTAACTTAGCAGTCAAGCTAAAACCAGAGACTTAGGCTTGCTGTTGTGTTGAATGTAAATGGCGATTGTAAGACTTCAAAACAGAAAGTAGGCCTCGCCGTCTGCATTTTAAAATCCTACTGCAAGATCGGAAATGTTAGAAGCAGGAACAGAAACCTGGAAAAGACCAGAAAACATCGTACAGAGACATCTGTACGATGTCTCACAGGTCTACAAATTCAGTTACCTCAGGGCCGCGTTAGGATTTTCATAACATCTCCAGATTGCATTTCCAAAATGGAGGGGGTTGGAAGCCATTTTAAGGAGCGAGTAAGGACGCTTCAATGTTGTTGAGGCTTAAGTCATATGCAGGTAGCTCTCAACCACAACTGAGCCCGGAATTTCTAAGCGAGATGTTGGTGAAGTGAGTTTTCCCCCATTTTACCACCTTTCTTGCCAAGGTTGGTAAATGGATCTTTGCAGCTCTTAAGTTAGTAACACAGTTGATCAGTGTATATATAGCAATAGCAATAGCAGTTAGACTTATATGCCGCTTCATAGGGCTTTCAGCCCTCTCTAAGCGGTTTACAGAGTCAGCATATTGCCCCCAACAACAATCCGGGTCCTCATTTTACCCACCTCGGAAGGATGGAAGGCTGAGTCAACCTTGAGCCGGTGAGATTTGAACAGCCGAACTGCTGAACTGCAGTCAGCTGAAGTAGCCTGCAGTGCTGCATTTAACCACTGCACCACCTCTGGCTTCTCTGTTTGACTTTGCTTGTCAGAAGGTTATAAAAGGGGATCACACGTGACCCCTGGGCACTGCAACCGTCAGGAGTCAGTAGCCAAGCTTTATGTGACTTTGGGGATGCTGCAATAGTTGTAAGTGAAAAATAGTGGTAAGTAATTTTTCCTCCCAGTGCATTGTAATTTTGAATGGTCACTTGATCTTGGTCTACAATGAACTGTTGTAGATCAAGGACTAGCTGAATTTTGTTCCGTATTACTCCAAAATACAAAAAAGAGGCAGAACTATTTGAAGTTTGAAGTTTGAAGTTTAATTTTATTTATAGGCCGCCCAATCCCAGAGGACTCCGGACGGCTTACAGAGAGGGGAAATAAAATAAAAATAAATAAATAAAAATAAATAGCAATAGCAGTAGACTTATATACCGCTTCATAGGGCTTTAAGCCCTCTCTAAGCGGTTTACAGAGAGTCAGCATATTGCCCCCAACAACAATCCGGGTCCTCATTTTACCCACCTCGGAAGGATGGAAGGCTGAGTCAACCCTGAGCCGGTGAGATTTGAACCGCTGAACTGCTGATCTAGCAGTCAGCTGAAGTAGCCTGCAGTGCTGCATTTAACCACCGCGCCACCTTGGCTCCTCCTCCATAAACAAGTTAAAAACAACACAGATACATTCATTTCAGTCGGGGCTGGACCTCAACAATGTGGTCAACAGCCCCAGGCCTGCCGGAATAGCCAGGTCTTAAGAGCTTTTCTGAAGGCCATGAGAGTGGGTGAGGTCCGGATTTCTGGGGGTAGTTCGTTCCAAAGGGTCGGGGCAGCCACAGAGAAGGCTCTCCTCCAGGGAGCCGCCAGCCGACATTGTCTGGCTGATGGCACCTGAAGGAGGCCCAATCTGTGGGATCTTAACTGGCCGCTGGGAGGTATGTGGCAGTAGGCGGTCTCGCAGGTATGCTGGCCCTAAGCCATGCAGGGCTTTAAAGGTAATAACCAACACCTTGAATTGCGTCCGGAGACCAATAGGTAGCCAGTGCAGCTCCTTCTGGGGAGCAGCTCCTAAGACCACCAAAAAATTAGATCCTGGTATTCTGCACTTTGTTCATGAGTTACACTTTCTGTGTCTTTGTTTGACATGTTTGTTGTAGACAATATTTAAACAGTGTTACATTTCCAGTAGAAGCGTAAGCAGTAACTGAAGAGTTCTAGCGACTCCTTAATGTATTGACTCTTAATTGGGGGACTGAATCAAAGGATTAAGTCCAACATTAATCAATGCCAAGAATCAATGCGAAGCAAATATACTAAGTCAGCCATGGTCCAACTAGCTACTAACTGACTGATATTCCATATCAGTGCAATCTGGAAAAGAAAAGAAAAAACCAAGAGGACCAAGATTTGAATGGACTGCCAATATCAACCCAACTTGCTTTAGGTCGAGACTAAAACCATGATAGAACTTAAGTAAAGGACATGGACCTTCAGGTAGGCAGAGCCAAAATTTCCCATTGCTCTCTGTTCTTGGACACTGCAATCACTTCTTTGACATCAAAGTAAGATGTCACAGTGCAACAGTTCATTTTTTTAAATCTTCTTTTCTCTCCCCCCCGCCTCCAAATGTAAGTGAATACTACAAACTGGAACAATTTTGTCTCCAGGTTAGTAGAAGAAGCTTCTTTTGAATTAAATGCCATATCACTTGTGTTGAAACAAGAACCTGAATATGCTGGAGGTTAATACAATGATGCTGATATTTGTAATATACAATGCATTCTCTTAATCAGGGGTCACCAACCCCTGATCCATAGACTGCTACCGATCCGCAGCCTGTTGGAAACTGGTCCATACAAGCAGAGTCTCAGCTCGCAAAGCTCCATTTGTGCATGTGCAGGGTTAGGTTGCCACGCAAAACCATCCCCTCCTCCAGGGGTGGGTTCCTACCAGTTCACACCTATTCGGTAGAACCGGTTCGTCAAATCTACCAAACCGGTTAGAAGAGGTTCCACCAGTGGACCCGGAAAGCAGGCCACACCTACAGAAGAGGTTCCAAAGTTTTTTGAAACCCACCATTGGTCCTTGGATATGATTATTCTACACTATCATGCCCATATTTATAAAACTCAGGGCCTCTGTGAAAGGTAAGGATGACTGCTGCGTTTCTGGTGCAATCAGAACATAGCGTGTGTTGAAGTTGTTTTAACGCAAACCAAAGATGCCTTTTAAAAAACAACTTTACATCCTATTCTCATGCATGCCAGTGCTGTGTGTGAGGTAATTTAAGGTGGTTCTGACAAGTGTCATCGGCATCTTCATATCCGGTCACATGGGCAGCAAGCCACTCCCATCTGGTCACATGGGCAGCAAGCCACTCCCACAAAGGAGGCCACACCCACAGAGTAGTAGTTCTGACAAGTGTCATCGGCATCTTCATATCTGGTCACATGGGCAGCAAGCCACTCCCATCTGGTCACATGGGCAGCAAGCCACTCCCACAAAGGAGGCCACACCCACAGAGTAGGTTCGAACAATTTTTGAAACCCACCACTGCCCTCCTCCCTTCAACCACTGCTGCCACCCACTGCAATCTGCGGAGTCGGAAAGATTGAAGACTCCTTCTCTAAATCAATGTCTGTTCATTAGAATAATTCACCTTAATGAATTTAGGAGGCTGTATAGTAGCTGGTGTCATGTGTACCTCCATAAGGCCTCTCTCTTCTTCCAATAAGGGGGAAAAAGTAGAATTCAGGTTGGGAGAAATAGCTCTAATTTTCTTTTTCTACTGTCACTATTGGTTTCAGGATTTTCATAGTAGTATGAAGTTGGGATCTTACGTGACCTGGCTTAGGGGCCAGCTTCTCAACCCTGAAAGGACTATAACCAGTACCAAGTTAAAGTTGACAAGAAAAACTATAGGCATGAGCATTGGGTATTTTCAGTGCTGCTATGCTCAACTATATAATTTACCTTTCCTTACATTTTCTATCTGTCTATTCCTTGGTTTGTCTCCTGATCAATGATTGTGACCTCTGTCTCTTGATTCATGGATCTTATTCCCCATGAACTCACTTTGTTGATTTCTTGAATTAATTTCCCATTCTTCCGTTGGCTTTATACAAACACCACCCATTCAAAAAATGTTTGAACTTGGTCACCTGGTGTGTGTGTGTGTGTGTGTGTGTGTGTGTGTGTGTGTGTGTGTGTGTGATGGAAATGGGGTCAATTTAAAAGGGGGGCAGGAATCTCTGATTTTGCCCCATCCATATTCCAGAAAGAGGAAGACAGGAAGCTTTCTATTGAATTGAATTGAATTGAATTGAATTGAATTGAATTTATTGCATTTATATGCCGCCCTTTTCTCCAAAGGGGACTCAGGGCAGATCACAATCCAAGTCAGGGAAGGGGGTACAGATAAGGGATAAAAAGACGAACAGAACAATACACAATTTAAAAGCACACAACAACCATACCATTCGAGGGGGGGGGAAGCTCTTTAGCCCCAGGCCTGTCGGAACAGCCAGGTTTTAAGGGCTTTGCGGAAGGCCTGGAGGGGGGTGAGGGTTCAAATCTCCACGGGGAGCTCGTTCCAGAGGGTCAGAGCAGCCACAGAGAAGGCCCTCCTCCGGGTGGTCACCAGTCGGTATTGGCCGGCGGATGGAATTCAGAGGAGGCCTAATCTGTGGGATCTAATCGGTCTATTGGAGGTAATTGGCAGCAGGTGGTCTCTCAAGTACCCAGGTCCAATACCATGAAGGGCTTTATAAGTGACGACTAGCGCCTTGAAGCGTATCCGAAGACCAATAGGCAGCCAGTGCAGCTCGCGGAGGATAGGTGTTACGTGGGTGAACCGAGGTGCACCCACGATCGCTCGCGCAGCTGCATTCTGGACAAGCTGAAGTCTCCGAATGCTCTTCAAGGGCTGCCCCCAATAGAGCACTATTCAAGAACAGGTGGTAGCAGTTTTGATACCTGCCCTGGTGGACATTGTGGAAGTCATGGGTGGATGCAACATTCTGGCTAATTGTAAGTGGAAAGGTAAATCATTCAGGTGATTTAATAACTAAATATTTTACTTACTATGAATTGCCGATCATACATGCAAATGCTTCCAATAGTGTAAGATAATAAAGCATTCATTTGAAAAAAATCCAAAAACTGATATCATTGGGATAATATGGGAGATTTTAGTACATTCATTTTACACTGAATTGCTCTTTCAGTGGGTACTTTGCCCACAGTTGAAATTATTACATCCAAAGCATCCAAGAATGAAAAAAAGAAGATGCCAAGTAGGATGTCAAGCCTGCAAGCCATCTTTTCTTTTGGGACTTTAGGCCTGCCACACTTTCTACTGTGGGAAACTGGGAAGGGGGATTATGTGGAGTTGGGTGACATGTAGCCATAATAACATTCTTCTTAGAAACTCAAGGTCATCCTTTGTCTCTGCACCTGGCCGGAACTGGATGGGTGGACTCTGTTTTTGTGGCAGTGGAAGATTGGACCATGTGATGAACTTGTGGGTGTTGGGGCAGGACCTTGAACTTTCAACTAGGTGGGAAAACCTGTAAAGCTTTCAGATTCGGGTTTTCCCAGATATGCCAACATGACTCTTTTAATAAATTGCAACTTTGAGGAACTGTTAGCCTTGGAGTGTTATTTGTTTGAGGATGCTACTCGGAACTCTGACACAGGAAGTGAATGGATGAAGGAGGTGTACATTGGAAGATACCATTTCCACTTATAGGCTAAGTGGAAGGAAGTAGAAGAATTTGCAGAAAAGTATTATTAATTGTATTAATAATTATTAATAATTAGTTAAGAGAACCAGTTTGGTCTAATGGTTAAGGCATCGGGCTAAAAACCAGGAGACCATGAAACCTAGTCCAGCTGAGGCATGAAAGCCAGCTGAGTGACCTTGAGCCTCTCTCAGCCCAATCTACCTCACAGGATTGTTGTTGGGAGGAAAATAGGAGGGAAAAAGTGTGCTGGATATTTCGCTGCCTTAATTTTCAGCTTTTTTTAGAACCTCAAGCTAGAAATAAATCTCATGAAGAGGGTTGGTAGTTCACTTACTTGTTTAGTCAAACTGGGAAATCCTTGTTAATCAGTACAGTTGAATGACTAATCACATATATAGTATTTATATTCTACCCCCATTTAATTCTTCAAACCTCCCATTTCCTGTTATCACAAGTCTTAATAGTCAAACTCCTCAGTAAGAGTTTATCCAATTAAAAAGAAAATTGTGTGTGTGTGTGTGTGTGTGTGTGTGTGTGTATTTAGTGTTACAACCCCTGGTATGCCCAAATATGGGAGTAAGCAGACTGCTTCCTTTCTCTGTCTATCAGCTCGTCACAAGAGACCATCACGACAGAAAGCCATTATTTTTACTGTTGCCTTTGTTACATTTGTGTTGCATTTGTGCTGATAAATAAATAAAGGGGGACTAGTATAGATCTATTTCAAGCTGTTTAGCTCTCATCATTCGAATCCCAGTAAGGGTATGGCTAGCTGATGAGAACGAAATAGCTTGAAATAGATCTATACTAGTCTCCCTTTATTTATTTATCAGCACAAATGTTATATATATATGTATGTATGTATGTATGTATGTATGTATGTATGTATGTATGTATGTACATGTACATGTACACACACACACACACACACACACACACAAATTTATTTCTTCATATTCATGCCCAAGTTATTCAATTTACAGGAAAACCAATATTAAAAAAGGAAGATGAGAAAGGCAAGAAAAGATTTTTAAAAATGGAGAGAGGAAATGGTGTCGGGGAGAACTAAAATAGTAACAAGAAAACTGTTCTAGAACTTTTATAAATATTTTAAGGCTAAAACAGAGATTGTTCATATTTTGCATTGCAGCATTTAAAAGCGGGTTCATTTTTCCCCTCTTTATCATGTTTAACGAGTTCAATTTTTAATGTTTTTAACATAAAATGGGCAATTTATATCCTGCTAAGCGCTGTAAACTGTTTTGAAGATTATGAGAAGCTAGTATAACAGCCAATTCCTGTAATAAAGCAGTCTTTCAAATCAGATGGTCCTTTTCTATTTGCTGGAACCATAAATTTCATGCTCTATTAATCAATTTGAATCTTTTCTGATTAGGTAATTTAATATAAGGAAAATAGTACTTACAGAAAGTGTTTAAATTTTTAATAATATGCTAGTCTGAATTAGCTAGTAGAATTTTAATGAGATGTTCCACTTTCTACTGTTCAGTTTTCTAGATGTTATTATATTTTCAAGGAGGTAACCGACAAAGGATTTTTCTCACAATAGTTTTCAACATTTAAACATCTAGTGAATTTCATCCTAGAGCTGACTTAGAGCTTTAATAGAAAATATTTAAGAAGTAACATCAATGGAAACTTTTAGAGAAGTTATCTGGCTCCCTTCAACCTTTTTGAATGTATAAGTTTCCCAGTATATTATTCTACAAACAAACAAACAAGCAAACAAATGAGGTATCTTATTTGCATAATATGCAAAATGCTTGCTAATTATGCAAATTCTACTCTTATTTTGCCTCTCAGTGACCTTTGGAGAAAGTTTCACATTCTAAAACTATAATGCATGTGCATGCAATTCAGTAAAACCAATTGTTAAATGCTAAGAAAGAAATCTACTTCTGCACATTCATAATTGTCTAAGTATAACATAAATTACAGTGTTTTGCTGCTTTTTGCTTGCTCAAAATGTATGCTGCCACCACTTTGCCGAAATCCTGGACTGTTTCATCATTTTAGTGTGTTCCAACCTGCTGTATGCAACTTTCGAAAAGTTCTCTCAAGTTTGAAAAATATCAATTAGCCCCATATCACCATATCTAGAGAAATTAGAGAATTCAAAATTGTTACTTTAAAGTGAATTACAGTTTGAAAAGGCAAAGATTTATTAGATATTAACATTATCATGTCTCTAAATTTTGCAATGCAAAAATTATTATTTTTTAAAAAAATGCATGTTTTGTATCATGAAAGTAACATTTAAAATATACAATCTTAGGGCAAAGCTAATTGCAAAAATTAAATGCCTGTGAAGAGGCTTATTAAAAGAACAACACCCCAAAATAAGTGCAGATTTTCATGCAGGTGCTTTTGAAAAGATAGATCAATAATGAAAGTTTAAATAAGAATGAGACAAATAAAATTTAAGATTGGAAAAATGTCAAACTGAAATGGTCAGATTCACCAATCCATCCTCTGATAGCATTTTAGGTTAGGTTAGTGCTATTATCTGTAATTTCCGAATGGCTGCAATAATGAGAAATAGGATTTGGGTTTTTTCACACACAATGGGACCAATAATTGGTCAAAATACTATGAGAGGCTCCCAGATAATCTCTGTCTCCCTCCCTCCTCCCTCCCACCTCTTTTATATACATCAGTTTACAGTACAGTGGAAGTGGTTGATTGAGTAGCAACAAATCCAGATCAACATATTCTCATTCTCTCTCTCTCTCTCTCCCTCTCTCTCTCTCTCTCTCTCTCTCTCTCTCTCTCTCTCCCCCTCCCTCCCTCCCTCTATCTCCCTCCCTCCCCCTCTCTTCCTCTCCCTCTCCCTCTCTCTCTCTCTCTCTCTCTCTCACACACACACACACAAACATGTCACAATTTTGTAGCTAGTTTGAGTCTTCATTTATTCTAAGGCAACATTTGAAAAAAAATATTCAGTATTGAAAAAACCCAAATATTAGCTACATATCCATGTATAGTGAAATCATAAACCTTACAGTCATGTGTTCTCTTATCTGGGAATCAGCCTTGTGGTGAAATGTACTTGTATATAAACATGGATGGTTATTGATGCTCATAGCTCTATTTGTTATGATTATGAAAATCTGATTTCTAAGCATACAACAGTGAAAGTTTTGATTTTGTATAGTTGACCTTCGAATCAAGACTCTGCCAAGGAAGAATAAAGCTTTGGTGCTAATGCCAACATTACACTGGTTGTTTTGAGACTGTGAAATTTGCTGAGGTTTGCTTAAACCCAGGCAACATAGTTAAATTGTATTAAACATTTCTTATCAGCATTGGCTCATTTGGCTAATGTCTGGTTCAAAGGCAGTTAAAAAAAAACACCTCCCCTGTGGATTTCAATTAAAAAAAGAGATCCAAAAAGGGGAAAATATATATATATATATATATATATATATATATATATATATATATATATATATATATATATATATATATATATATATATATATATATATATATATATATATATATATATATATATATATATATATATATATATATATTTAGTCTTAGAAAGAAGACAGAAAACTAGTGATCTCTATTTAGCCTAGTCTTACTTATTGCAACTTGAAGCCATGGGCCAAAGGTAACGATAATCACACATGTTTTGTTCTAGTAATAAGATTGGTGGGAACAGTAGAGGAACAGGAGGAGCTTCTGCTCAATTCTGTCACAGGACATGGTAGATTCCTTAGTGAATTCCTAGACAAGTCAACAACACAAGATACAGCAAAATTCAGTAAAGGACGGTGAATAGAACCCATCGTTTCTTGGCCCTTAAGCTGCTAGCAATCCCATACTTATCAGAGGCAACAATGACTATTTCCAGATTGTACCAGTTTGCCACATTACTGAGTAACAATATACCTCAGTCCAGTGGTGGGTTTCAAAAATGTTTGGGACCTCTTCTGTAGGTGTGGTCTGCTTTCCAGGTCCACTGGTGGAACCTCTTCTAACCGGTTCACTAGATTTGACGAACCGGTTCTACCAAACCGGTGCGAACCGGTAGGAACCCACCTCTTCCTCAGTCCCGTTGTGGAATAGCTACCAAGACCGAGTAGTCTGTTGATAACTCACACACTAGATAATATGTCCAGGGTAAAAGCTTCCTGTGGCATCTAGTGGACTTTGGTTTCTTCTGGCTTCAATATATGGGCTGGTTAATGCCGACACAGAGGAAAATGTCAGGAGACAAAGTTCATTAGAGAACAGAAAAAAACCAATACCTCTTTAATGAAAACTTGACAGGAAGAATCCTAAGTATGCCCAGGGAGTCAAACAAGGTGATAATCCACACTACAGCAATTAGCAAGTTTTAATGCCACATCAATTTATACATTTTATGGCTTACATTTCACATAATCCCCCCAGCAATATATGCTTATTCTTGACCCACTGAGTATATTTTGGGGGTGTGAGTGAGGGAAAAGGTTGAACACATTCTTTCTGTGGCACATCTTCCGTATTTGGAGTTGGGGCTTATATGGCCCTATAATATTAATGTATTGAGGGGCCCTACTTGCAAAAGTGCTCACTGCATGCAGAGAAACATCTTTAGAATATCACAATGGGGATGTATCCCAAGTATTTTTCATCTGTGGAATCGGGCTTAAGCCAGCTGGATGCTTCCAGGGTTTCTGTTTATCTATGCTTTATGCCTAGATTAAAGTTTTGTCCATTAACTATTTGTTATCAGTAATCTGCATGAGATATGCATAGGACTTGTGAATAATTAACAAAACCAGGCCTATTTCCAGCCATGCCGTTCATGGAAAACTGGCAGTCAAGATTGGTTTTGATGCCACAGCATTGTGGCTGGTAGCAGGGGTGGTATTCATTTACTTTCCCTACCGGTTTGCAAATGTGAGCACGTGTACATCCATGCATTTGCTTGGCTTTCTGTGCATGCACCTTAATCGTGCGTGCAGGTTGCATCCATGTGCATGGCTTGAAAACATGCCTAAATAGGATGGCATAGAGCCAGGGGAGGGTCAGTGATTTCCACTACTGGTTTGGGCAAACCGGTCTGAACCAACTGAATATCAGCTCTGGCTGGTAATCTGGAGTGCATCTCCTTTGCCAAATGTCTAACTGGCATTCATTCTCAGGAAGCTTTCTCAAGGCTATAGAGCTGGGATTGTGAACCTATGGCATGGGTGCCACAGGTGGCATGCAGAACCATTTGTCAAGGAACATGAGGCGTTGCCCTTAAGCACAAAATCTGGATGTGGTTTCCGGATAGAAACATTGTTTCCCCAACATTACTAGACTCATACATAGCAATAGCATTAGCAATAGCAGTTAGACTTATATACCACTTCATAGGGCTTTCAGCCCTCTCTAAGCGGTTTACAGAGTCAGCACATCGCCCACACAGTCTGGGTCCTCATTTCACCCACCTCGGAAGGATGGAAGGCTGAGTCAACCTTGAGCCGGTGAGATTAGAACCGCTGAACTGCAGATAACAGTCAGCTGAAGTGGCCTGCTGTACTGCACCCTAACCACTACGCCACCTCGGCTCTAGGGTGATACAATTGGATTCTGGGAACGTACAGTCTTTTAAAATGATTTAGTAAAGTGTTTCAGACCTAGTAGTATCTGCACACCTCTGCTACTTCTTAAAGCAGTCCAACCTCTTTTAGAGTTCCATGTGAGGTTTTTTGGGGGGGAGGAGGGGGAGTGCTGCTGCTTTGAAAAGTCTCATTAGCTGTAATAACAATGAAAACTGTAGCTGCTTTCCTTCAGGTTTCCACGGCATCCTAAAAACCATTGGGCCATGCACACCAATTTCCTAAGCACTTTAGAATCATTTTTTAAAGTGTGTACAGTTCAGTTAGTTGATATTATGATACTTACCTTTCCTTTACTCATTAAAGGTAAAGGTTCCCCTCGCACATATGTGCTAGTCGTTTTCAGCTCTACGGGATGGTGTTCATCTCTGTTTCAAAGCAGAAGAGCCAGCGCTGTCCAAAGATGTTTTTGTGGTCACGTGGCCAGCGTGACTAAACGCCGAAGGCACACAGAACACTGTTACCTTCTCACCAAATATGGTCCCAATTTTTCTACTTGCATTTTTTTACGTGTTTTCGAACTGCTAGGCCGGCAGAAGCTGGGACAAGTAACAGGAGCTCACTCCGGGATTTGAACCGCCAAACTGCTGACCTTTTTGATTGACAAGCTCAGCGTTTTAGCCGCTAAGCCACCGTGTCCCCTCCTTTATTCATTATGTAGCCTTGAATACAGAGTTAGGTAGACCAGAAATAACACTCTGATCTAATCAAGTCCACCATTTTGTTGCCTGGGTGATATTTTGCAGCTCTGATTAAGAATAGGCCAGTGGCGTTTCCATCACAGGTAAGCATTTCATAAAACTGAATTTGAAGTACAGCCCTCAGAAATTACTCTTTTGCTTAAAGAGACAGGGTACAAAGCTTTAACAAAAATAACAAGGTTTTCTTTACAGGTTTTTTTTTTTTAATGAATTGAACCACTGTTTGCGAATCCAAACCACTCGTGTGATGGTCAGCTGTAAATTGTCAGCTGTAAATTGTCCCCTCTCTAAAAGAGCTTCAATGTTATTCCTTTGTTACGGTCCTCATCAAGGCAAACCTACTTCAGAAAAGGATTCTTAAGTTTCTTAGCTACTCTTTTCACAAGAACCATTCAGATACCGCGTAAAGATTTCATCTCAAAATTCTATGAATCTGTCCCCTTCCTTTTGTATTTTTTGAATCAACAAAATGGTACATATCATTATATATATATTTTGTAAGGCAGAAACTGGAGAAAAAATGATTGGATAGCAATAGAATTGGGGGCAGAAATCATGTTGTTATGTCTCTTATTTCTTTGATATTTCAACTGCCACGTTCATTTAGATTGATTCATCATCCAAACTGACAATACCATAAGATGCTTGCAGTGCATCTGGTACAATGTTCCAACTGGGATCAGAGTTTTTCCACATTTCATCTTGTCACATCCTAGCAGAGGTGAGTTCCTACCAGTTCGCACCTATTCGGTAGAACCGGTTCGTCAAATCTACCGAACCGGTTAGAAGAGGTTCCACCAGTGGACCCGGAAAGCAGGCCACACCTACAGAAGAGGTTCCAAAGTTTTTTGAAACCCACCACTGGTCCTTGGATATGATTATTCTACACTATCAAGCTCCTATTTATAAAACTCAGTGCCTGTGTGAAAGGTAAGGATGACTACTGCGTTTGTGGTGCAATCAGAACATTGCGTGTGTTGAAGTTGTGTTAACGCAAACCAAAGATGCCTTTTAAAAAACAAGTTTACATCATATTCTTATGCAGGCCAGTGCTGTGTGTGAGGTAATTTAAGGTGGTTCTGACAAGTGTCGTCGGCATCTTCATATCCGGTCACATGGGAGGCAAGCCACTCCCATCCGGTCACATGGGTGGCAAGCCACTCCCATCCAGTCACATGGGCAGCAAGCTACTCCCACAAAGGAGGCCACACCCACAGAGTAGGTTCAAACAATTTTTGAAACCCACCACTGCATCCTAGGTAGCCCAATTATATTAGCTTTGATCCATAGCAGAAAAGAGTGGATCCTGGGGGAAAAAATGGAAGAAGAGAAGCTTCAACTAAGGCAGTATGAGATGGGGAATGAAATTTTCAAGATCTCATCCAGAGGCTGAATCTGAAGTGCAGAATTTCATTGCAGAACCATCTTTAACAATAAGAATGTAGCACAGTGCCAAACATTTCAATGGACAAGGCATCTTTAACACACACAAGGCACCAAATTTAGACCAGCTGTTAAATATATTGGCGACCCATCCCTCCATTCAGGCCACAGCTAGAACACTGCATCCAGTTTTGGCCCACCACATTATGAAAAAGATGTTGAGACTGTAGAAAAAGTGCAGAGAAGAGCAATCAGGATGATGACGGGACTGGAGATTAAACTATGTAGGAACTGGGCATGGCTTAGTCTAGTGAAGAGAAGGACCAGGGGAGACATTATAGCAGTGTTCCAATATCTGAGGGGCTGCCACAGAGAGGAGGGGTTTACGGTATTTTCCAAGGCAGCCAAAGGCGAGACAAGGAATAATGGATGGAAACTTATTCAACCTAGAAATAATGAGAAATAATCAACCAACGGAACAGCTTGCCTCCGGACATTGTGGGAACTTCATCACTGGATGCTTTCAAGAAGAGATTGAACTGCCATTTGTTACAATGATGTAGGGTCTCCTGCTTGGGCAGGGGGTTGGACTAGATGACCTACAAGGTCCCTTTCAACTCTGTATCTGTATCTCTTATGGTCTGCTGTTGCAAAAGCAATGAAAGCCTGTGTTGATGCACTTTGCTGCAGGTGCTAGAATTTTCCATTAAATCCAAGGTCCCTTAGGAATTTGCCAATGCTTCCTGCGGAGAACCAATCAACAATGAAGCACATTTTCCTGCCGTGTAGCTACATTCAGTGAATTCAGAAGAATTGCCGTAGTTCATATGTAAAGTTTCTTGCTTTTTTGAAATGGAGCCACTAATTTGTTTTTCAACTAAATAACACTCTCAAGTCTTCATCCCAAGATATTGGGTGAAAACTTTAAACTGTGAACAATTAATACATGGAGGGGTGGGGGGACATTGAAAGAAATATGAAAACCTTTCTGAGGTTAGATTTTTTAAATACACAATGCCAAAGCCATGGTGGAATTCATACAGTCAAGGAAGAAGATTTTTTTTAAAAGGGGAAGAGATACAAATGAAAGGAGGTGGAAATAAGGAATGGGAGGGCTGGCTTGACATGTCATCATGAATGCTGCTGCTACAAGTTTTGAAGTATATTTAAATAAGAATGAAAAAAAAATCAGTTGGGAAAATGACTTAATTATTTGACGCTTCTTCCTTTTATTACTCCGAGCAGCCATTACTGGCAGACATATTAGCATTTCCTTTGTTCGAGTTTGAGGGCTGAATTATCTTTAATTGCCATGTATATGCGGTCTGTGGTCTTAAAAAAAGAAATAATAAACTACTATTGTCAGCTTTTTGTGCAGATATGTTCTGCAGGCACTGAAGAGATATCAAAGGAGGGAAAGGAAGATTTATTATAAATAAATTAAGCTAAATGGACCCAGGAGCTGTTTCTGAGTATCACAGAGTGCAAATTAATGAGATACTGATAATTATTTCCCTGTGGGCTTCTTAGCACCTTTATTTTTTTGCCACTCTTGTTTGTTTCAGGGAGCTAATGGGGAAGGACAGGTTGAAGTTGGCATGAAAAACTGTGCATTCCACACTTTGATACTTACTCAGGGACACACATTTTTGTCTCAGCCCAATTAAAGGGAGAAAACATGTTTTTTCCTATGCCTGGAGCCAATAGTCCAAAGATTAAAATGTGAATTGGCAGTGCTGTAATAAGTTTATTTGGAAAAAAAATCTCCACTGAGTTCAACTAGGCTTACTAGAAGAAAGGTGTGCATAGAATTACAATCTGATTGACAGTCCTTTATACAGCTTTATATTGCAATAATCTCCGCTGGGTTAAAAGATCCTCGGGTAATTTTGTGTAAGTCTGTGGCTTTAGTACTACCTCTATAAAATGAAAGGATTGTGTACAATTTCTGGCATCTAAAACAATAGTCATCTCCCTGATCCTGCAGTCATCATCCACTCAGGAAAAGCTGCCAGATCCTTACATGACACCCTGTTCTGCTATTGTCATTAAAAAAAATAATTCTCATAAATGTCTGTTCTGACCCCCCCCTTCATACGCCAAAGCACGCTGAGACAAAGATACTTCAAAGATTTATTAACACACAGACTAGACCTTGGCAGCAATCCAGCACAGAACAGGCCTTGGCAGCAATCCAGCAAAAACCAGACCTTGGCAGCAATCCAGCCTACTAAGCTAGCCACGAGAGTTCTCCAGCTCTAGAAATATGTTGATTCCTGCAACGAGCGTGTGGAACCTCATTCCTTTTATAGTCTTGAGAGGAGCCTAATTACCACCAGCTGAGTTCAATTATCTCCTGTAACTGCGTAACTGTTCTTTACGCCTATTAGCCCTCCATTGCCGGGCATCCAGGACCAACTCCCTTGTCTCCTCCCCACTGCTCCAATGCATGATGTCAGGACCACATTCCCTTGTCTCCTCCCCACTGCTCCAAGGCTCAGGCGCCTCCTAGTGGCCAACCAGCCTCTCTGCGCCCTACTTGGAGTCGGAACCCTGTCCAGGGTCCTCCATATCCTCCAGAGCTGACTCATAGGGCCCCTCGCTGTCGGAGTCTGGTGGCAGCTCCAACGGCTCCTGCTGGGCCACAACAAACGTCAATGAAAAAAATTAAAATTCCAGTATTTCAAAATGGAGTTCTGCTAATTTATTTATTCATTTATAATTCGGATTAAGATTTCAGGTGAAATGGATCAAAGCTCTTCAGTTCAAATCAAAATCTGAAATCAGTTTGTTCCATCTCATTTGTGATATGTCAGAAATAATATTTAGATATTAATTGATATTAACATTAAATTTTTGAAAATGTGGTGGATTTTGCTTTAAATTTTGCGGAGTGCATTTAACCAAAGTAACCATCAATGTTTTCCAGGAAAGTATAATACTGGGAAGTTCAAGCTAGTAACTATCTCGGTTTCTCTCTCTCTCATGTACCCAGGGGTGAAATGCTACCAGTTTGGACCGTTTCACCCGAACTGGCAGTAAAAGATGCTACTGGTTCGGGCAAACCAATATTTCTGACGATCAGCTGCGCGACGATCAGCTGTGACACGTAATTTATATTAGCTAGAATCGTTGGATTTCCTGCTTTCTAGCTAATCTAAATCGCGTAGCACAGCAGATCCCTCCCGCTGTTCTACTTACCTTTACAGACTCAGAAGGCTTCAAAGGGTTCCTTTTTTAGCGCTACGCGGGCATGCCTCAGGCACGCATGCACGCAAAGTGCACACTCGATAGCAGATTCACCAAACCAGTGGCAGACTTCAGAGGATTTCACCGCTGCATGTACCCCTGGAACAAACTGCTTCTTGGATAAATCTTTGAGCCACAATATGTTTTAATTTGTACTAATGTGTCTGTTTAAAGAATTATTGATCAATCTGTATGTTGACAAGTTTGCCATGATCAGGCAAAAGGTGGAGTCCTGTCTCCAGGCCATATAAAAATCTATCAGAGATGGCCATTGAATCATAGTTCAATTTTAGCAAAAAAGTGGTCTGGGACAGATTTTTTTTTTAAAAATCACTTGGCAAAAGGAAAGGGCCCACATGGAAGAGCACCAAGCAAAATTAGGTCTAGCTTTAGCTTTGGGACAAAGAGATTGGCTTAGCCATTTCTGAATATCTGCCAATGGAGGCAATTGATTTAAGTTTGATAATACCCTGTTTCCCTGAAAATAAGATGTCTCCGGATAATAAGCCCAATCGGGCTTTTGAGCGCATGGACTAAAATAAGCCCTCCCCTGAAAATAAGCCCTCCCTGAAAATACTGCAACACAGCAGCAGCCATGAGGTGACCATGCTCGATGTCTCCTGCACCTCAAAAATAATAAGACCTCCCCAAAAATAAGGCCAAGTGCTTATTTCGGGGGTCAAAAGAAAATAAGACCCTGTCTTATTTTCGGGGCAACGTGGTAGTGTCCTTAACCACTAAAATGTAAATATAAATGTATGAAATGCAAGTACAAAACAAAATTTTCTTAAATATTTGGAGTCTGGTTTTTTTTTTCCAATATAGCCAGTTTTGATTCTTCCAACTTGTATATCAGCAACCATGTGGGCTGTAGTTTTGAATTTGTAATATTGTTCTTGATTTAAAATGCGGTGGGTGCACGGAAGTGCAAAATTTCCACATCATTTTTTTCCCTGAGATTTTCATTACAAAACATGAGTTTTGCAGTCTACTGCTGTGCCCCAATGAGCCCTATTCCATGCATGTTTTCTTGGAAGGAAATCCCATTTATTGTTCTGCTGGCAAAAAAAACTTTCTGCCTTTGGTGAAACACACATAGGAAAACCACTGAGTGCAAAAACATTTCTTTATACCACACACACGTTGAAGAAGTGCATACCAATGGGACTTGCATTTTTTTCAGGATAAAGATAAGATACAAGTACAATCCTCAACATGCTCCACAAAAATCTTCTCCTATTTTAAGCACATTCCTTGGTGTCAGGAAGGGCACATCTTTTGCTTCTTCCTTAGAGATAGACTAGCTCAAGAAAGAGTCTACAGAGATTCTAGGAACACTTATTTTATTGAAAATAAATAAAATCTTTAAGAAAAATGTTTCCATATTTCTCTCGCCCCCATCGTGGAGTAAACAACATCAAAGTGGGGTTATTTTGAGTTTCTTTCTCCCGTTTCCTTCAGTCTTTGGAATGTGAAATCTCTTGTTTAAATCAGTGATGAAATTCCATTTTTTTATTACGGTTCTGTGAGTGTGGCTTGGTGGGCATGGCAGGGGAACAATACTGCAAAATCTCCATTCTCATCCCACTCCAGGGGAAGGATATCTCAAAAACTTAATTCCCACCCCATTCCTGGGGGAAGGATACTGCAAAATCTCCGTTCCCATCCCACTCCTGCGGGAAGGATACTGCAAAATCCCCATTTCCTCCCCACTCTGGGGCCAGCCAGAGTGGTATTTGCTGGTTCTCCAAACTACTCAAAATTTCGATTACCGGTTCTCCAGAACCTGCCAGAACCTGCTGAATTTCACCCCGGTTCAAATCCTTCCTTAACAGTTTATTCATGCCTTCTCCAAGATCAACACTAAGCTTCTTTAAAACAGGGTCAATATTGATTAATACTTGGATGGAGAAACTATCAGGAAGTCTCAGGACAATAAATTAGTCTGGGAAATAAAGACGACAACATCAAACCACTCCCATACTGTTGCCATGAAAGAAATATAGACAAGTTTCGTTCCTGTACGGAGGAGGGGGGGGTCAGAACGGGAAACAATATAAATCGCAAGGATACAAGCAACGAAGTTACAGTCAAAAGAGTCATACAGAGCATGTTCAACCAGCCTGTGAGATATGATCAGGGACCTTTCTTTGAAAAGTAGAATAGCTCAATAGAATTTATCTTCCTGGATCACCCATCCCAGACTACAATGCGATTTATTTAACCTGACTTTCAGAGGGCTGAATGGGGATGCTGTGTGCTCAGCAAAAGGGATCTCTATAAACAAGGAAGCTTAGATGAAATTATACTATTTTTTTTATTTTAAGCAAGCAGAAACACGGAACTTGTTTCCGTGACATATGTTTGCCTACTAGCTGATCTGATGCTGGGTGCCAGGAATGAGCAAAATCTATTTTGCAGAACTGGAGTTGCTGAGATTTTTAGGAGCCTGACAGGAATTAGAGCACAGAAACCAGACACCAGCTGACAGGCCTGGCGAGCTTCGGTGGCAACTGCAGGGCAGGCAATCTGCAGTCCCCAGTCTGCAAATGACCCTTCGTAGCTTTTAATTTAGCCCTGCTTCTTCCTCCCGTGTTTGCCCTCCCTTGAGTTACCCCCGCGGCAGCTGCTGCTGTACACGGTGCTACTTGTCACCCATAAAGCCCTACATGGTAGTGGATCTGGGTACTTGAGAGACCGCCTACTGCCAATTACCTCCACGCGACCTATTAGATCTCATCGATTAGGCCTCCTCCGAGTTCCATCTGCCGGTCAATGCCGACTGGCAACTACGCGGAGGAGAGCCTTCTCGGTGGCAGCTCCGACCCTATGGAACGATCTCGCCGTGGAGATTCATACCCTCACCACCCTCCAGACCTTCCGCACAGCCCTCAGAATCTGGCTATCCCGTCAGGCCTGGGGCTAAGACTGTAACCCGCCCGAATGGTATGAATGTTGTGTTTTTTAATTATGTATTGTCTTATATGTTAAAAGTTTGTCTCCCCCTCCCCCTTGGGTTGTGAGCCGCCCTGAGTCCCCCCAGGGAAAAGGGCGGCATATAAATAAACTTCTACAATCTACAATCTACAATCTACACATTTTGACTCTGCAATACCAGGTGACCCTGGAGTATTTTCTGGGCAGAGGGCAGTTGGGTTGGTTTCTGAACTGCAGGGTTTGGCAAAGAACAGCAAACCTCAGGAATTGCAACAAGGGTGAATCGGGAAGAGGAGACACATGAGTGGAGATCGGACTCCATTGGAGAATTTTGACATTCCTTGGATCAATGATGTCATACTTACTTATGAAGGGGAAATGGCATTTCATGGCAGCAAATGCAGACTGAAAAACACCCTGCTTCTTATTCCTAAGGTTCTTCCATAGTGGTATCTTGCTTTGACTAAGTGAAGTAGAAGTGAAGTAGAAGTCTTCCTTGTCTATAACTTGTCTATATTTCCTCCTGTAATTACATAGTTGTTCTTGACGGCGAGTAGCCCTTCGACAGTGTGCATCCCGGAATAACTCACAGGTGGTTTCTGGATCATTCTCTCTTGTCTCCTCCCCACTGATCCAAGGCTCAGGCGCCACCTGGTGACCAACCAGTCTCTCTGCGCCCTGCTCGGAGTCGGAACCCTATCCAGGGTCCTTTGCATCCTCCAGAGCCGACTCATAGGACCCCTCGCTGTCAGAGTCTGGTAGCAGCTCCAACGGCTCCTGCCGAGGCACAACAGTTTCCTAGTATGATTTGATTGCTTATTTGTACTCTATGACTATCATTAAGTGTTTCGTGATGAATGTATCTTTTCTTTTAGGTACACTGAGAGCATATGCACCAAAGACACATTCCTTGTGTGTCCAATCACACTTGGCCAATAAATTATTCTATTCTATTCTATTCTGTTGTTATCATTTGCGATAATCAGAAGATCGATTTCTTTTTCCACAGTCGCTCAACTTCAATTTGCAAGTCCCGGTACTTTGTGATTTTTTCTTGCTGTTTATCTTCAATTTGTGCATCTCCAGGTATTGCAATGTCAATGAACCATACTTTTTTCTTTTCAACTATTGTTATGTCAGGTATGTTGTGGGCCAAGTGCCTGTCAGTCTGGATTCTGAAGTCCCACAAGATCTTGACTTTCTCATTCTCTAAAACTTTCTCAACCTGATGGTCCCAGTGGTTTTTGTTTTGCTCAGATCCAAACTTTTGGCACAATTTCCAGTGAATGATCTTAGCAACGCGGTCATGGCATTGTAGGTAGTCAGTTTGTGAAATTTTGCTGCACCCACTGATCAAGTTGTCAACTGTCTCGTCTTTCTCATTACAGAGGCAACATTTGCTGTTGGTGGTAACATGTTGAATTTTTGCCTTCATGCAGTTTGTGGCTAAGGCTTGTTCTTGAGCTGCCAAAATAAAGCCTTCTGTTTCTTTTTTTCAGTGCTCCTGATCTTAACCAGTTCCAAGTTAGCTTTTGGTCAGCTTTGCCTTCAATACTTTTCAAGTATTGGCTAGGCATAGCTTTGTTTTTCCAATTTTCAGCTCGCTTCTCAATTACTTCTTTCTTACATTCTTATTCCTATTCTTATTGCTTCCTAGGGAGCAAACATAGTGCTCAACTCCATTTTTCCACATACCAAGCATGAGAAGAAGGTTGTTCTTAGCAACTATGTTTGGTACAAGTCACCAGCCAGGGTGCATCATTGAGATGGACTTTAGCCTGTATTAGCTACTATACACTGCAGGTTTAATACAAGGCAAGATTACCTGATGATTGGAGCTGCTTATAAATAGCAGAGAACATTCAAAACAGTGGTGGGTTGCAGGCGGTATGTCCCAGTAGCAATAGCAATAGCAGTTAGACTTATATACTGCTTCATAGGGCTTTCAGCCCTCTCTAAGCGGTTTACAGAGTCAGCATATTGCCCCCAACAACAATCCGGGTCCTCATTTCACCCACCTCGGAAGGATGGAAGGCTGAGTCAACCTTGAGCCGGTGAGATTAGAACCACTGAACTGCAGATAACAGTCAGCTGAAGTGGCCTGCAGTACTGCACCCTAACCACTGCGCCACCTCGGCTCTTGTACCGGAGCTTGCCCGGAGCACCGGATATCGTTCCAGTACGGTATGGTGCTCCGGAGGGCCCGCCCGCCCGCCTGAGCTCCTTACCTGTGCTTTAAGACTTTGGCGCTTCCGCGCACGTGCATGGCACATATGCCACCTGTGCGATGCTCCACCAAGCAGCTGGAGCATCATGGAGGCTTGCGAAAGCATCACAGACAAGTACGGTTGGAACGGAATCCGGAACCCACCACTGATTCAAAATAACATCGGCACTATTGGTGAGGAAAGTTAACGAGATCCTGAAATCAACTGAGAATTATCGTACTAGAATAGTTATTCTGCTGCCTCCTGTGCATAAAACAATTCTATTTGTTTAAACTTCGAATACGTTACTGCCTTCCTTATGTTTTATGTTAAAAGTTGCTGATAGGTAGGAATAAGGAGATAGAGCAAATGGTTGCTAAAAATTCTTGGGCTCTCACTTATTTCATCTTCCTTAAATATTTTTTAATTTATTTTATTTTATCAATTTCATATATACATTCACAATTATATGATCTCATAACTGTTATTAATAATATGTATTTATAACAATTTTTCCCTACTGTTGACAATATACTTGAAGATTGCTTTTTTAACATCCCATAGATCCATCTTATCTTACAACGGTCCTACTTCTTCCCTCCCTCCCTCTTTCCTTCCCTCGTTTCTTCTCTCCTACTCCCCTTCCTTCCCTCCCTCCTTCCCCTTCCCTCCTTCTCTCCTTCCATCCTTCCTTCCTTCCCTCCTTTCTTTTCTCCTTCTCTCCTTCCTTTCCCCCTTCCTTCAATGCACAAATTGAAGATAGAGCCAAGGTGGTGCAGTGGTTAAATGCAGCACTGCAGGCTACTGCTAGATCAGCAGGTCAGCGGTTCAAATCCCACCGGCTCAGGGTTGACTCAGCCTTCCATCCTTCCGAGGTGGGTAAAATGAGGACCCAGATTGTTGGGGGCAATATGCTGACTCTCTGTAAACCGCTTAGAGAGGCCTGAAAGGCCTATGAAGCGGTATATAAGTCTACTGCTATTGCTATTGCTTTCCTCCTTCCTTCCCCCCTTCCTTCTCTCCTACATTCCCTCCTTCCTTCCCTTCTTCCTTCCCTCCTTTCTTCTCTTCTTCCTTCCCTCCTTCCTTCCCTCCTTTCTTCTCTCCTTCTCTCCTTCCTTCCTTCCCTCCTTCCTTCCCTCCTTCCTTCCCTCGCTCCTTCCCTCCCTCATCTTCCTTAAATAATGTAGCACAGCTTCCTTACAACAACAGAGATCACGCAAGGAACATTTACCATTCTTGCTCTTTATTTGAGTTGAAGGCCTCAAATAAAATACGCTGAGAATTTGGGGGAGAGTAAAAGTAAATTTGGTGCCTGGTGAAATGTCTCTCGTATAAAAGTCCACCTATACCTTCAAGTTGACATTTAGCAAATCTCAGTGTGCTACTCAGTGTGCTACTCAGTGTGCTACTCAGCGCTTCATTTCTGAGATAATTAGGTTACAAACAGAAGCCGCTTTCAATTTATGGTAGATGAAAAGAATGTTTCCTCACGAGAGCCTCTAAATATTGAGCTCTAATTGGAACAGCCAAATGACAGCAGAAATTACACAAAATTATTTCTCATGGCGAAAACACCAAATTTAGGAGGGGGGAAAAAAAGCAAGCACCCTATTCTTTGCTTGCTCTGAAAGAGAATCTCACTGGCTTAATTGTAGCCAGATGAGGAATGCAGCACTGTTGAAATGTTAAAAGACCGCCTTGCTACTTTCTTGATTTGCCTGCAGTGTGTTAAAAATGAGAGGAGTGACAATGCATATAACTAAAATGGTGGCTTTTATGCAAAATACAGCTTTTGTCCAAATGCAAAAGAATGTGGTAAAAATACCTGTGCCGTTTATATATTTATAATGTCATCCTTTGTACGGTTCCCCAGAAGCAATAATCTATTCAGTGAGGACAAGTCACGGTAGAAATGTTGAAGGAATGCATTTCATCTCAAGAATCCATTGTAGCCTTCATAGGGACAGAGAATCCAATTTCTTGCCCTGGAAATTGCTTATGTATTGCAAACAGTGATGTATACGATTAGCAGGGCTGCATAGAAAATTTCATGAACTAGAAGAGAGGTCTATAAAACATATGGTATATATATGTATGGCTGGGGAAACTATATTTAAAAATGGGTTTTTATGTACTTTTAAAAAAAGCAAAACAGGTGTGAAAAGTTTATAGCAATAGCAACAGCAGTTAGACTTATATACCGCTTCATAGGGCTTTCAGCCCTCTCTAAGCGGTTTACAGAGTCAGCATATTGCCCCCAACAACAATCCGGGTCCTCATTTTACCCACCTCGGAAGGATGGAAGGCTAAGTCAACCTTGAGCCTAGTGAGAGTTGAACAGCCGAACTGCAGAACTGCAGTCAGCTGAAGTAGCCTGCAGTGCTGCATTTAACCACTGCGCCACCTTGGCTCACAAAAGATTAATGCAGGCAGTCCTCGACTTACGACCGCAACTGAGCCCAAAATTCGTGTTGCTAAGTGAGACAGTTAAGTGAATTTTGCCCCATTTTACTACTTTTCTTGCCAAAAGTTAAGTGAACCCCTGCAGTTGTTCAGGTAGTTAAGAGGGTTGTTAAGTGGATCTGGCTTTGCCTGTCAGAAAGTCACAAAAGGGGATCACATGATCTCAGGACACTGCAACCATCGTAAAAATGAACCAGTTGCTCAGCATCCGAATGTTGATGATCAGGTGACTATAAGAATGCTTCAAAGGGTCATGAATGAAAAAAAAAAAACCTTTCACGAATCACTTTTTGCAGTGATGTTGTAACTTTGAACTGTCACTAAGTGAACCGTTTTAGGGTCGAGGACTACCTGTTCACCCAATAAAACTCCTCCCCCCATCTTCTGCTTTTCCCCCCCTTTTTCCCCCCTAGTCCCCATCCAATAATAGTTGATATCAGTGGTGGGTTTCAAAAATTGTTTGAACCTACTCTGTGGGTGTGGCCTCCTTTGTGGGAGTGGCTTGGCACCCATGTGACCGGATGGGAGTGGCTTGCCGCCCATGTGACCGGATATGAAGATGCCGACGACACTTGTCAGAACCACCTTAAATTACCTCACACACAGCACTGGCATGCATAAGAATATGATGTCAACTTGTTTTTTAAAAGGCACCTTTGGTTTGCGTTAAAACAACTTCAACACACGCAATGTTCTGATTGCACCACAAACGCAGTAGTCATCCTTACCTTTCACAGAGGCACTGAGTTTTATAAATAGGAGCATGATAGTGTAGAATAATCATATCCAAGGACCAGTGGTGGGTTTCAAAAAATCTTGGAGCCTCTTCAGTAGGTCTGGCCTGCTTTCCGGGTCCACTGGTGGAACCTCTTCTAACCGGTTCGGTAGATTTGACGAACCGGTTCTACCGAATAGGTGCGAACTGGTAGGAACCCACCTCTGGTTGATATGTAAGAGATATGAGTATCAATTAATTTTATCAATCAAATGTGTTATTGTATGTCTGTGCGCATCGCATTGTACTAGCCCTCAAAGTGTGAGTGAAAGCTTTCAGCACGTATAAAGGTTCCCCTGGAACATATGTGCTAGTCGTTCCTGACTCTAGGGGAGCGGTGCTCATTTCCGTTTCAAGCCGAAGAGCCAGCGCTGTCCGAAGACGTCTCTGTGGTCATGTGGCCGGCATGGCTAAACGCCGAAGGCGCACGGAACGCTGTTTCCTTCCCACCAAAGGTGCTTCCTATTTTTCCACTTGCATTTTTACATGCTTTTGAACTGCTAGGTTGGCAGAAGCTGGGACAAATAATTGGAGCTTACTCTGTTAGGCAGTGCTAGGGATTCAAACCGCCAAACTGCCTACCTTTCTGATTGACAAGCTCACCATCTTAGCCACTGAGCCACCGTACATACACTGTACAAGTGTATCACATGCACATTGGTTGGGTGATTTCAGAAAATCATTAGGATTGGTAACTCTGGGTTGTCAAAATAAGGAAAGCTATGCATTGTACAGACATTTTTACTCATTGTTTTTTAAAAATATATATTTTTTATTTGGAAAGCAGCATCTCAAATTCTGGATCATCTTTCATTGGACATGTAAAATATATTAACATTTGAATCAATGCAATAATCCCATGCAGTCAAATTACTCCCAAATTAGATCTGTTTAAACCTTTGCATCATACTGCCCATAGGCGAGGAGAAGTTCGTATACTTTTGCAAATGTAGAATTTTTTTCTTGTTAGGGAAATTAGCGATAAGTAGCAAAGTGGGTATGTGAGTAAAATAATTTGGCAGCCAACTGGTCAAAATGTGCCCTTGGGCAAAATTGCATACATATTTATGTATTTAGAGAAATGTGTATAAAATACTTTTAAAAAATAATATGGAGGGTTTTCCCCACCTCCGAAATAAAATTAAAATTGAGATATTTTTCCCCTCTTAGCTCTCTTTAGTACTTTCTACCCTCTCTTTAGGGTCCAGAGTGAGAAGTGTATCTTCCCTCTTCTTACCACTAATTTTTTTTTATTTTTCTCCAGTTTATATGATCTGAAAGAGCACAGGGTGGTGAAATAATTACAAAATTATAGATGTTACACTGTAACATACAGGTAGTGCTCGACAAGCTTTCTGATCGACAAGCTCCCCATCTTAGCCACTGAGCCACTGTACAATTGGGCCCCAAAATTCTGTCGTTAGGTGAAACATTTGTGAAGTGAGTTTTGCCCCGTTTTACCACTTTTCGTGCCACCGTTGTTAAGTGAATCACTGCAGTTGATCGGTTAGTAACCTGGTTGTTCAGTGAATCTGGCTTCTCCGTTCATCGTGCTTGTCAGAAGGTTACAAAAAGTGATCTTGGGACAGAGCAACGGTCGTAAATCTGAAGCCTATCTGAATTTTGATCACGTGACCATGGGGATGCTCCCCAAAGGTCAGAACTGTGAGGAACGGTCGCAAGTCACTTTTTCAGTGCCCTTGTAACTTTGAACGGTCACTAAATGAACTGGTGTAAGATGAGGACTCCCTGTATTTGTTTATTTTTTATTTCTGACTCAGATTGTGGACATCTTTCTCCACACCCATGCGCCCATGTACACAATATCCATAAAATAGCAATAGCAATAGCAGTTAGACTTATATACCGCTTCATAGGGCTTTCAGCCCTCTCTAAGCGGTTTAGAGAGTCAGCATATCGCCCCCAACAACAATCCGAGTCCTCATTTTACCCACCTCGGAAGGATGGAAGGCTGAGTCAACCCTGAGCCGGTGAGATTTGAACAGCCGAACTGCAGAACTGCAGTCAGCTGAAGTAGCCTGCAGTACTGCATTTAACCACTGCGCCACCTCGGCTCTTCTAAAAGAACCCAGTGCAGGAAATTTAAGACTGAAAGGCGGGGACTAATCTAAAGCCTTTGACCTCACAATTATACAGTAACAATTTTAAGCATCCAAGGGATGGAGAGAGTAGCAAAGTTGTGACAGGAAGGAACGTTGGCCTTGCATAAAACAGGATAAAGGTTTGACCAACAGGGGATGAAGAAGTTGAAAAGGCCTTGGACAACTGACACACTTTATTTATTCCCTGCGCTTCCTCTCTTCTTCTCCTTTCTTCAACTGTCATGGACATTTCGATTTCAAAATACATCCTCTAATTAGCCCCATTAACCATAATCAGTGGAACATTTAATTGCCTCTTCTGCAGTTCATCATCTCATTGGAATTGCTCTCGACTTAAATCTTCATCAAATTCCTGCAGAAAATGTCCAGACACCCTCTGGGCTTAAGTTTATGACAGAGGCATATTTTCCATAGCAGCTTGTGGTACAGCACATACATGCAGAGAATGTTGAGCATTTAGGTGGCAGCCATCGCCGATCAGCTTTTGGGTGACTGATGGGCCAGGGCCATCCTGCCGCAAAACACGTTGGTGGCAGAAATCAAGGAAAGAAATTTGCATTTTATTCCAAGCAGTTGTCCAATATGTTCGAAGAATGGATCGTGCTTTCTCTATTTTAGTGGCTCATCTTCTCTGTATCTTTTTTTTCTTTTGCTCTCTGTTTCACTGTGTATTGAGAAGGATAAAGGGGAATATGGTTAAAATATATGGTTTAGTGTTCTGACCCCCCTCGTCCCACACGAACACACTCCGAGCCAAAGATAAGTTACAGCATTTAATTAACAGACAGACAGGTCCTTGGCAGCAAACCGGCACAGACAAGCTTGGGCAGCAATCCAGCAGAGATAAGCCCTGGCAGCAATCCAGCCTGCCAAGCTCACAATAATGTTCTCTGACATTAGTTCCTGCGTTGACTTCTGCAAAAGTGGTGTGTGCACAAGCAGTCCTTTTATAGTCTGGAGATGAGCCTAATGACCACCAGCTGAGTGCAATTACCTCCTGTAATTGCGTAATTGTTCCTTACGCCTATTAGCGCCCTGGTGCCGGGCATCCAGGAACAACTCCCTTGGCTCCTCCCCACTGCTGATGTCCAGATCACACTCCCTTGTCTCCTCCCCACTGCTCCAAGGCTTCAGGAGCCTCATGGTGGCCAACCAGCCTCTCTGTGCCCTGCTCGGAGTTGGAACCCTGTCCAGGGTCCTCCACATCCTCCAGAGCCGACTCATAGGGCCCCTCGCTGTCGGAGTCTGGTGGCAGCTCCAACTGCTCCTGCTGGGCCACAACAGTTTAGTTATATACAGGTAAGGGACACGTTGGCTCAGTGGCTAAGCTTGTCGATCAGAAAGATTGGTATTTTGGCAGTTAGCACCATGTAACGGAGTGAGCTCCCATTACTTGTCCCAGCTTCTGCCAATCTAGCAGCTCGAAAGCACGTAAAAAATGCAAGTAGAAAAATAGGAACCACCTTTGGTGGGAAAGTAACAGCGTTCCGTGCGCCTTCGGCATTAAGTCATGCCAGCCACATGACCATGGAGACGTCTTCAGACAGCGCTGGCTCTTTGGCTTTGGAACGGAGATGAGCACCACCCACTGGAATCAAGAATGACAAGCACGTATGTGTGAGGGGAACCTTTATCGTTATCTATATACAGGTAGTCCTCAACCAATGACTACAATTTAGCCTAAAATTTCTATTATTAAGTAAGATATTTGTTAAGCGAGTTGTTGAGTGAGTTTTGTCCTATTTTACGATTTTTCTTGCCACAATTAAGTGAATCACTGCAGCTGATGAGTGAGTAACCTGATTGTTAAGAGAACCTGGTTTCCTCATTGACTTCACTTGTCAGAAGGTCGCAAAAGGAGATCACATGACCTTGCAACACAACGACGGTCATAAGTATGAACCAGTTGCCAAGCATCTTAATTTTGATCCCATGATCATGGGGATGTAGCCAAGGTCGTAACGGTGAAAAAACGGTCATAAATCACATTTTCAGTGCCCCTGTAACTTTGAACTGTTGTAAGTGGAGGACTGCCTGTATTTATAATATATAAAATGAAAATCCCTGGATCAAAAGGAAGATTAAAGGTATAGTGCGCGGCATTAAAATACAATAAGAGACAGAAGCTCTGGAAATTCCGAATTCATATTGCCACTCCAACTAAGCACTTAATTCTATTTTTCTGACAAGACCCTGAGGAAAAAAAGGCCTCGTGGTGTCAAAGTTTGCAGAAGCACAACTACTATTAATCAACGGCCATCTAGCTGTCACATCTGGGCTTGATTGAGAGCACTTGAAAGCCCCTCTCAAAAAAAAAAAAAGTTTCAGCCTGGAATAGACCGTTGCAAAGATAATCAACGTAGATCTCATTAACACAGCCCAAGATGTGAACTGCCAAATCAAATCAGGTCTTTATTTTTTTGAGAGGTGAGGATGATGGCAAAATAACCCTACTGTTCAGTTGCCCAGCAAACTGTATTTTGCTTCGCTGAAGACACTTCAAATTTCTTGTGCCTTGCTGCCTGCTCATGTGGTCCCATGCCGAGGTATTGCAGTGAAACTATGGCTATGCACTGAGTGTTTCAACAGGAGCAAGGCTGGAGCTCTGTGGAGGTTGGATGTAGGAGTGGGGTGTAGTGGTGGGATTTGGGGGTTCTCCGAACTGCACAGAATCTTAGCTAGAAGTTCTTGCAAACGGTTCCACCACAAAACCGCGGTAGACAAAAGCGCGCTCGACGAAAGTCCGTACGTGACGTCATCACAGCGCGACGAAAACATCGCGCTGTGAGCGGTAAATTTAAAATTAAAGCGAAAACCTTACCCTAACCCCCCCAAACCTAACCCTAAACCTAACCCTAAACCTAACCCTTAACCTAACCCTAAACCTAACCCTAAACCTAACCCTTAACCTAACGCTAAACCTAACGCTAACCCTTAACCTAACGCTAAACCTAACCCTAACACTTAACGTAACCCTAAACCTAACCCTAACCCTAACCCTTAACCTAACCCTAACCCTAAACCTAAACCTAACCCTTACCTTTCTGTGAATCGGCTTGCTTTAATTTTATTTTAATTTCAATTTAATTTATTTTTAATTTTTTTTGTCGCGCTGCTGATGACGTCAGGTACACGCTTTCGTCGAGCGCGCTTTAGTGGACCGCAGTTTTGACGGGTCACGCTTGCAAACCCCCAGCAACCCACCCCTGGTTCTGACCTTTTCTTTTTCCCCACAGAAGTTGAGCAGCTGTAGCTTTGCGCTACCATTTCCCTGCAGGTTCAAGAAATGGGGCAAAGGCCTGGCACTCGGTCCACCTCAATTAACATCTGGGGATTTGGCAAGCAAAAATGACATTTGGTGTAGCGAGAACTTGGAAGTCTTAATTCTGCATGAAGCCCTACACAGTAGATGGAAAGGTATATTAGAACCAGTGGTGGGTTTCAAAAAAAATTCGAACCTACTCTGTGGGTGTGGCCTCCTTTGTGGGAGTGGCTTGCCGCCCATGTGACCTGGTGAGAGTGGCTTGCCGGCCATGTGCTCCCTCTCTCTCTCTCTCTCTCTCTCTCTCTCTCTCTCTCTCTCTCTCTCTCTCTCCCTCTCTCTCTCCCTCCCTCCCTCCCTCCCCTTCCTTTTGTCTCTCTGCCCCTTTTTCCTTTTTTTCTTTCATCTCTCTCTCACTTTTTCTTTCTTTTTTTCTTTTTTTTCTTTCTTTCTTCTTTTCTTTCTCTTTCTCTTTCTCTCTCTGTGTGAGTCTGTGTGTGTGTGTCTGTGTCTGTGTGTGTGTGTGTGTGTGTGTGTTTGTCAGTGGTGGGTTTCAAAAATTTTTGGAACCTCTTCTGTAGGTGTGGCCTGCTTTCCGGGTCCACTGGTGGAACCTCTTCTAACCGGTTCGGTAGATTTGACGAGCCGGTTCTACCGAATAGGTGCGAACTGATAGGAACCCACCTCTGATCAGAACCCAAGATGACCTTGCCTAACAGTTTTCGAGCAGCGTAAATTACCATTTCGTCTGATTTGCATCAGCCCATCCAAATGACCAAGGAAGGACCTGTTTTATTTGCTCAGCATTGAATGATGTTATGTCTGTAGTTTGAACACGCTTCCGACAGGGATAAAGGAAGGGAAGCCCATCCAGACTCTCACAGCAACCATACTGAAACGGAGAAAGTGTGACTTTCTTCAGGTGTAAAATATATCTTTTATTTCCTTTCATATAACTCAGAACTCGGCAGATAACTTCCTTTCATATAACTCAGAACTCGGATAGCGGCAGAACTGTGTTTTTATTCACCGCGTCCAGTGTGCTTCTCAATATTTCCAAAGTAAACCAAATTCAGATAAAGCCTAACCAGACTGAACTCAAATAATCTCGCCTCCGCATCAGATTGTTTTCGTTTCGTTTCTTTTTATAAGTAGTTCTCGACAGACATGTGTTATCATCACATCTTTCATTCTAATGCCATAAAGCTGTCATTCACGATCTCCACTGACATCAGCACAGTATTTGCTTCTGAGAGTGGTAAATTGGCTCAGTAGGACTCCATAGATGTGTTGCCAAAAACCAAGGACAAGCTTCGTATGTTACAGTAGTTTCTTAGATGATTATTGCCATGCTGTCAGCCCCATATCTAACAGCCATTTCAGTTTAGGGCTTTAGTCTAGGATCAAGGTCCTTCATTGTTCTTAGCAATGATTCATTCCTACATCCTTTAAATTATTTTACTGATTAGTGAATTTAATTGCATTCAGTTGTCTGTTCTGTTTTATATAGTTTTAATTGTTGCAAGCTACCTTAATCTTGGTGTGTGTGTGTGTATATGTGTGTGTGTGTGTGTGTGTGTGTGTGTATGTATGTATGTATGTATGTGTATATATATATATGTGTGTGTGTGTGTGTGTGTGTGTGTGTGTGTGTGTGTGTTATATTTGTGCTGATAAATAAATAAAGGGAGACTAGTATAGATCTATTTCAAGCTATTTAGCTCTCATCAGCTAGCCATGCCCTTACTGGGAATCGAGCCTGTGCTGTATTGCCTCTTAGGCAGATGTGTTAACCACTGAGCTACAGAGCTCGACTCCTTATCAGCCAAGCCAGGGTGAAAGTTATGTATTTAAAGTCACAACCCCTGGTATGCCCAAATATGGGAAGAAGATCACTACTTCCATTCTCTGTCCTTCGGCTCGTCACAAGAGACCATCCAGACAGAAACCCAATATTTTTTACTGTTCCCTTTTTGTTACATTTGTTATATTTGTGCTGATAAATAAATAAAGGGAGACTAGTATAGATCTATTTCAAGCTATTTAGCTCTCATCAGCTAGTCATACCCTTACTGGGAATCGAGCCTGTGCTGTATTGCCTCTTAGGCAGATGTGTTAACCACTGAGCTACAGAGCTGACTTTAAATACATACCTTTCACCCTGGCTTGGCTGATAAGGAGTATATATATAAATATATATATTTTAAAAAATAAAAAAATTGAAAATCTAACACAGCGATGGCAAACCTTTTTCTTACGCCGTGCCAAAATTGCAAGTGTGGGCGCTATCGCGCGTGCGTGCCCACTCAATCTCCCTGCCCACCTGCACATGTATGTGTGACCTCCTGCGCATGCGCACGTGACCCCTCCCCAGGCTCTGGAGGCTTTCCTGAAGCCCAGGGAGGGGGAAAGCGGCTTCCCCTGGCCATCTGGAACGGTGAAAAATCTGCTGGCCAGCGCGTGCCAGAGCTGACGGCTTCCATGTCACCAAATATGTCTCTGTGTGCCACTTGTGGCACGGATGTCATAGGCTCACCGTCACGGACCTAGCACATATGAACTAAACATGTTCCAATTGATGAAGCATTGGTTGTTTTTGCATCACTACCATATGGTAAAATATCGTGATGATTCCAATTATCTAACAGGGTTAGAGAGAAGGAGATAATTTTTAGAACATCACCAGAATTCAGAACATTTAATCTCAATTATTGTTCTCTGCGTCTCCTGTTGTCTCTACAGCATGTATTACATTAGTATTATATTAATATTATAATATTCCAGCCAAAGTTCTCCGTATTACTGATTGTAAAGGGAAAATTATGCAAACATTAATCTCACCCGCTGAAATCTATTAGGTATTATTGGTTTTGCTAGTTTACATAAATTATATCCTGGGGCTTTGTCAGAAATGTACATTTCTGGGGTAAAACAAAATAAAACAAAAAAAGCATGATAGAAAGGTACAATAAAGATTGAGAAAATAAGATAGTAAATAACCCGCAGCTTAGCATGGTAAAGTCTTTTTTAAATCAAAGCCTAGAATTCAAACAGCCTGTCCAGACAGCCTTGGAAAGGGAAGTCTCTAATCACCACTTGCTATCCAATCTCACCCACTCTTAACTAGGGATCAATCTAATTGCCTTGGCTAGGTGCTTCCTAATGAATACGCCCCACAATGGGGATTTTAAAACTTTTTCAGGCTGTGGAATCTGTTAAGATTCCAAAGTGTAACCTGATAAAAGCATGTCAGGAAAAACTCTCCCTAGTTCTCAAATAGTTATTGGGGTGGGGGGGAGTGGAAGAACGATGCATTCAGAGTTGCAAGATTCTGTACATGTAACCTTATAATAAAAGTAATATTTACATTCCTAATTATGGTTCCCTACTGTGGTCTACTTTGAAGGGATCAAGGGAAAGATACGCCGTAGCCAGCTCACTGTTCTGACCCCGCTCGTCCCACACCAAAGCACGCCGAGCCAAAGATACTTCAAGGAATTTATTAACAGACAGACAAGTCCTTGGCAGCAATCCAGCACAGACAAGCCTTGGCAGCAATCCAGCCTGCCAAGCTAGCCACAAAAGTTCCCCAACTTTAGTGAATGCGTTGACTCCTTGTCTCCTTGCAAAAGAGGCGTGTGCACAAGCATTCCTTTTATAGTCTTGAGAGGAGCCTAATTACCACCAGCTGAGAGCAATTATCTCCTGTAACTGTGTAACTGTGTAACTGTTCCTTACGCCTATTAGCTCTTCAATGTCGAGCATCCAGCAACAACTCCCTTGGCTCCTCCCCACTGCTCCAATGCATGACGTCCGGATCACACTCCCTTGTCTCTTCCCCACTGGTCCAAGGCTCAGGCGCCTCCTGGTGGCCAATCAGCCTCTCTGCGCCCTGCTCGGAGTCGGGATCCTGTCCAGGGTCCCCCACCTCCTCCAGAGCCGACTGATAGGGCCCCTCGCTGGTGGCAGCTCCAGCGGCTCCTGCTGGGCCACAACAGCTTGCCATGGCCAATTTGCCACAGCGCACTTGCTACCGCCAACTTGCTGCAGGATAAGGGTTACACTCATAATCAAAGATATGGTGGGGTAGAATCATTAAAGAAAGGCTGCAAAAGGAGGGACAGAATGAAATGTGAATGGCAAAAATTAAAATAATTCTTATTTATTTTAAATAATTCTAATTAATTATTTATTTTAATTTAATTCTATTTAAATTAAATAGAATTGTTAAATTGTCCCGCAGTGAATTGTTTTGCAATGAGTTGGCCGTGGCGAGTTCGCCCACTGCAAGTTGGCTGTGGTGAGTTGGCTATAGCGATTTGGCCATAGCAAGTTGGCCGCAGAGAGTTGGCCGCGGCAATTGTCCTATGCCCTGGTCACACAGCCTGTGTTTTCCGTTGAAAAGGTATCTTTTCAACCCAACTCTAAGGCTTTGTATCTCCCAATAGGGTTGGAAAGGCTCCTCCATGAAATGTTAAGAGAGCTGCTTCCTATCAGTGTTCACAACAGTGAATTAAATAGTCATAAGAGTGTAAGACGCTTCCTTAAATTATTTAGAAACAGGCTTGTCTCCATACCTCCTTCATTCTGCTCGTAAAGAAGAATGCAGGAGGAGTAATGAAGATGCTGCGTGATCCCTGTTTTTTTCCCACTGCAATCTCGCCAGGTAGACAGGGAAGAACTATGGTGAAGGTTTCATTGTCAATTTTATTGCCTGAGCCAGCAATAAGCCATTTATAGGGAGCAATCTGAAAAGGGAAGTCATGATAAGTCCAGCAGCCTCACAGAAACAGGGACAAGTCCAATTTGTTAAGTCCAAAACGTTCAAGAGCAAGGGAGCATCCCAACAGCTTATTTTGATATCTCAAGTAAGGCAAATTTTGGACAATCCCACCAGTGTTTTAGGCATTCCAAATGCCATGCTCCTTGATTGAGTCATGAAACAGGACCCTGACAGACAACGATTGTCATTATAAGACTACAAAGCACTTTTGTGCAGTGTATATCAGCCCTACTAACTAGATCAGACCAGGAAGTCAACTCCACAGGATGGTTAAAACTACTTTTTTTAAAAGACTGATTTTTGCATGACAGAATCTTGCAAGTGTGATTGTGCTGTACCTACTCTTCCATACACTTCGGCAAATTACCCTCAAAATGATGCTATAGGGCACTGGACACCACAACAACTAGACACAAGGACAGTTTTTTTTCCTGAATGCCATCACTCCGCTAAACAATTAATTCCCAAAACATTGTCAAATTATTTACTAAGACTGTATTGCTATTCTTCTTCTCATCCTTCCTAGTACCTATCTCTTCCCACTTATGACGATAACCATGTTGCTTGTATCTTTACAATTTATATTGTTTTATTTGTTTCCTAGTGTAATTTGATTGCTTATTAGTAACCTATGACTATCACTAAGTGTTGTATCTTATGATTCTTGAGGAATGTTTTCTATTTTATTTTTTCTTTATGTACACTGATAGCATATGCACCAAAGACAATTTCCTTGTGTGTCCAATCATACAATAAAGAATTCTATTCCATTCCGTTCCATTCCATTCTATTCTACCTGCCAAAAAAAGTGTGTATAGTCAAGGCTATGGTTTTACTAGTTTGCAATGGATGGCTGTGACAGTTGGACCATAAGAAAGGCTGAGTGCCAAAGAATTGAGGCCTTTGAACTATGGCGCTGGAGAAGACTCCTGTAAGTCCCTTGGACTGCAAGATGATCAAACCAGTCAGTCCCAGAGGAGATCAACCCTGACTGCTCATTAGATCCTGAAGATGAAACTCAAATACTTTGGCCACCGACCGTATTTTTTGGAGTACAAGACGAACCTTTTCTCCCCCAAAAAGGAAGCTAAAAATCTGGGTGCGTCTTATACACTGAATTCAGCATTTTTTTGCCTCCTGAAACCCCACCCCTTCACCAAAATGGCTGTGCATAGCTTGTAGGAGGCTTTCAGAGAGCTCCTGGGGGCTGGGGAGGGCAGAAATGAGCAAAAAATGGGAAGCTTTTTGCTCAATTTTGCCCCCCCCCCCGATCCCCGGAAGCCCCTCTATAAGCTTCCTAATGCCCTTTTTTTGACAAAAAACAGACCCGTTTTCATGAAAAATAGGCCATTTTTTAGCAATAGCAGTTAGACTTATATACCGCTTCATAGGGCTTTCAGCCCTCTCTAAGCGGTTTACAGAGTCAGCATATCGCCCCCAACAACAATCCGGGTCCTCATTTCACCCACCTCGGAAGGATGGAAGGCTGAGTCAACCCTGAGCCGGTGAGATTTGAACAGCCGAACTGCAGAACTGCAGTCAGCTGAAGTAGCCTGCAGTGCTGCATTTAACCACTGTGCCATCTCGGCTCTACATTTTTTGCTTGTCTCCCCCCCCCCCCAAGGAACACTCTACAAGCTTCCCTAAGGGATATTCATGCCCTTTTTAAAAAAAAAAATGGGCCTGTTTTCTTGAAAAACGGGCTATTTTTGGGAGGTTTGCAGAGTGCAAAAACTTTTTTTATTTGCCTCTTCAAAACTTTGGTGCGTCTTATACTCTGGTGTGTCTTATACTCTGAAAAATATGGTAATGAAAAGGAAGGACTCACTGGAGAAGAGCTTAATGCTGGGAAAGACTGAGGGCAAAAGAAGAAGGGGACGATAGAGAATGAGGTGGCTGGATGGAGTCACTGAAGCAGTAGGCGTGAGCTTAAATGGACTCCAGAGGATGGTAGAGGACAGGAAGGCCTGGAGGAACATTGTCCATGGGGTCGCGATGGGTCGGACATGACTTTGCAACTAACAACTACAACAATAATTCTATTCTATTCTAGAGAGGCAACAGCCTAAATCACTTGTGAATGTAATTGTGTGTGTTTCTAGATTTAAACGTTGCTTTAGCCCTTTTTGCCTATGTTCCAGTGGTGGGATTCAAATAATTTAACAACCGGTTCTCTGACCAGCTAGATAGGCGGGCTCGGTGGTCATGTGACCATGTAACCATGGTCTTCCGAGAGTGGGCGGCATACAAGCTAAATAAACTAAACTAAACTAAACTAAACTCACGTCGATGGGCGCTTCGCTTCAGCTGTTGCAATGTAATAAGGGTTAACCGGAGAGGCAGTTCCTGTAAGCAGGTCAATAAAGATCAGGCTAGAAACAACACCAGAATGTTTCCTTCCTGCCTTCCTTACAGGATTAGCCCTGTAAAGTGGAAAAAAAACACAATGAGATTTCTTCCAGCAAAAGGTTCTCTGAACTGCTTAGAAAGTTAACAACCGGTTCTCCTGGATAGGTGCGAACTGGCTGAATCCCACCACTGGATGTTCCTGCATGTCTCTGTCAAGGCCACCTTCCTTACTTTCTACAACCTATGTACCAAGCAGGCACTAACCCTGTACCTTTTAAGAACCATCTGTCTTTAGGACCCAGGATCCCTTTGTAGACTCATCCTCATCTGAAGTGTCTTCCATCTTCATCTTTAAGGAAGCCCTCCATGGTAGTGGATCTGAGTACTTGAGAGACCGCCTTCTGCCGATTACCTCCCTTCGTCCCATCAGATCGCACAGATTGGGCCTCCTCCGAATTCCATCCGCCAGTCAGTGCCGACTACGGCGACTACGCGGAGGAGAGCCTTCTCAGTAGCAGCTCCGACCCTTTGGAACGATCTCCCCGTGGAGATTCGTACCCTCACCACCGTCCAGACCTTCCGCACAGCCCTTAAGATCTGGCTATCCCGTCAGGCCTGGGGATAAGATCCTAATCCGCCCCACCCGAATGTTGAATGAATGTTGTGTTTTACTGTTTTATTTTATTTTATTCACACATTTTATGTTTGTCTTGCACTCCTTCCCACGAATTGTAAGCCGCCCTGAGTCCCCTCAGGGAAAAGGGCGGCCTATAAATGACAAATAAAACTAAAAAAAAAAAAACCTAAAAACTAAGGAGGTGAAAGCCCCTAGGTTCTTCCTGGGTAGGGCAGTTCCTGCAATTCCTGCTGTTCTTCAGAAGAGGACTCTTCCGGAGAGGAGTGGCAGTTGGTGAATTCAGGTGAAGGTAATTACACCCTTCTGTGGTATCAAAAAGGGTGAGTTCCTAGTTTCGTGGTGAATTCCAACAATGCTTGACCAACCTTAAGTTTCAGCAGTGCCTGTCAAATAAAGTTGCATCCCATCAGTCATCAGAGGGAAATGGTGCATTATGACACATCCTACGCGCATTCTTTTCACAAATGCCTGGAGAGGATATATATCTGCCTCCTCCGAACATCGTATCACATTCTTAATGTACAGTGGTCCTGCAGAACATAAACTTAATTTATCTAAGTAAACCAAGCGGTACCCCAGTGCAGACGAAGCTACCACTGAATGACCTACAGTAGCTCTGGAACCTCAGTCTCAAAGAGAAAAAGATAGCAAAAATGATCCTTTTTGGATAGAGCCAAGGTGGCGCAGTGGTTAAAAGCAGCACTGCAGGCTACTGCTAGATCAGCAGGTCAGCGGTTCAAATCTCACCGGCTCAGGGTTGACTCAGCCTTCCATCCTTCCGAGGTGGGTAAAATGAGGACCCAGATTGTTGGGGGCAATATGCTGACTCTCTGTAAACCGCTTAGAGAGGCCTGAAAGGCCTATGAAGCGGTATATAAGTCTACTGCTATTGCTATTGCTATTGCTATCCTCCCCCCCCAAAAAAAGCAATGACTCTCAAATTGAATTTGACTCAATAAATCAGTTGACTCTAAAAATATCATAAACCTTGAAAGCACAGCTCAGAGTGTTTTACAAAACTCAGCTGTCACCAGGATCCCATTTCTTTGCATCTTGTTATTCGATCCAGGATCACATAGGGTTTTTAAAATAATATTTGGTATATATTTGGAAATAGTAGGTGGGGGAAGAGAAATCAGGGAGGCAAATAAAAGGCCTTTTGAAGTTGAAATAAAATTTAAAAATATACTTTTATTATTATTATTATTATTTATTTGTCTTGTATGCCGCTCACTCCCGGAGGACTCCGGGCGGCTCACAAAAGACAAGGGAAAGGGGGGAACAAGACAAAGACAACATATTAAAAACAAAACCAACATTCACAATTTCCGTGGAGGTAGATGCTTCTCAGCTCCCCCCAGCCTGCTGGAACAGCCAGGACTTGGTGGCTTTGCGGAAGGCCGGGAGGGTAATAAGGGTCCGGATCTCCACGGGGAGGTCGTTCCAAAGGGCCGGAGCTGCAACAGAGAAGGCTCTCCCCCGGGGGAGTCGCCAGCCGACATTGGCTGGCAGATGGAATCCAGAGGAGACCTAACCTGTGAGATCTAATCGGTCTGAGAGAGGTAATCGGCAGAAGGCGGTCTCTCAGGTACCCAGGTCCGATGCCATGCATACAGTATGTTTGCTCACGTGCAGAAGGAAAAAAAATGTTCCCATTTATATGATTTTCATAAGGGCCTGGATGCAGAGGCAATTTTTAAATATTACAAATTGGGGATATTAAACCATAATGCAGTTACAGAGGAAAGATTTAATAAAAAAAAAACTCTTAGTATATATGAAAAAGAAGCAACCAGCTAATAGAACAACAGTGCGATGCAGCTTTTCATTGCGTGTAATGGGCATTCTTTTTTCTACAATTTATAGAAGAAATCCATAAAGTTTATGGCTTTGATTGAAGATGACATTTTTGCCCAGGATACGTAGGCAGGATGGAGGAGAATACAGTAATAAACCTAAAAGAGTTTGTGAGTAATTAGTCCCATGTATATCACAGCTGCTAGAATGCAGGGCCCGCTTCCAGAAAGAGGCAATATGCTGAAGATATTATTTTGTATCAAGAACAACTTATTATAGCTGCTATAACAGGCACTCTAAAAAACCCAAATTTATTCAGAGAAAATGAATAAATCATGAAAAAGTGCCAATGAAAGAGAAACAAAAGGAAAAGAGCACTTTACTCATCCTAAGGCATTATTATATAAAAAGAATATTGGCATTCAGTGGTCTTGAGAGTGCATATCAGGGGTGGGTTTCAACTGGTTCGTGGCGGTCCCTGCGAACCGGTTGGTCGGCGAACCCGGAAGTAAGTAACTTCCGGGAATGGCGAAGGGCGCCCCCCCCCCCCGCCCGCGGTCCTTGCCCGGTTTTGACGAGTTCTGCGCTTCTACGCATGCGCAGGACGCATACAGCGCCTGCGCGATCCTCCAGGAGCAGCTGTAGTGTCGCGCAGACGCTAGTACGCATGCGTGCACCACGCGCGTGCACGAGGACGCCGCCGGCCCCGTTCCAACCGAACCGGTTGGAACGGGACGAGAAACCCACCCCTGGTGCATATGTACTATAGCAGTGTTTCTCAACCTTGGTGACTTTAAGTCCTGTGGACTTCAACTCCCAGAATCCCCCAGCCAGCTGTGCTGGCTGGGGGATTCTGGGAGTTGAAGTCCACAGGACTTAAAGTCGCCAAGGTTGAGAAACACTGTGCTATAGGGTTTTTTCCAGACCTCCTGGGACAAGCGAGAAGACTGATCTCGGAATAAATCAACCTCATAAAACTCATCTGGGTGTCTTAAAATATCTGTGGCTGGTACCTGTCTATGGTTGAAACTCTGGGGTGGATGAGAAAGAGGAACATTGGAGTCATTATCTACCCACGGGGTTGAAAGCTGATTCATTTGATCACTGCACAGAAAGAGAAGTTCATTTCTCTCCCATACTTTTTTTTTCTTTCAAAAAACTTCCCTAATAGGAAGCGCAAAAGTTTCCCCGTGAGGAAACCGACAGGAAAAATGGAGGCTTGGGACAGGAGCTGTTTTACCTTGCCTTCTCTCGGTCATGTGGTGCCTAGAGCCAAGGTGGCGCAGTGGTTAAATGCAGCACTGCAGGCTACTGCTAGATCAGCAGGTCAGCGGTTCAAATCTCACCGGCTCAGGGTTGACTCAGCCTTCCATCCTTCCGAGGTGGGTAAAATGAGGACCCAGATTGTTGGGGGCAATATGCTGACTCTCTGTAAACCGCTTAGAGAGGCCTGAAAGGCCTATGAAGCGGTATATAAGTCTACTGCTATTGCTATGTGTTATGGAACGGTTGCAAACCCCGAGGCAAAAGCTGCACTTCCCAGATGTGTTTGCCAAGCTACGACCTCAGAGTGCTGCTTCCAGCCTGTCACCTTCTTCCTCTCACCTTAAGTTCAGCTGAAAAACAAAACAAAAACAAAAACAAAAACCAGGAGCTTTCCTCAGCCGAGTAGTTCTAATCAGCTGCTGATCAGTGATAAGGTCAAAAAGAGAGCAATGAGCTTGGTTCCAATTAGAGAGCCCTTTTAAGCACTAGATGGGTCTTAATGGAGAAGGCAGGGACTGATCAGACAAAATTATCCTAGGAACTGAGCACTACCCAAGGGACCAGGGCTTCTCTTTGGGTGGGGAGAAGGGGCTCCATTCCCTGTTATAATTATCCTACAGAGGTCAAGTTAAAAAGCCCAATCCATCTTTTCCACTCCTTCAACAATGTTGTGGTGAAGAAAAACGCACAGGCAAGAAGAAGGTTAATGGGAAGGCACCCCGAACAGCTCGTGGGAGCTCCCTTTTATTGTCATACACTGTCTCCGCGGCAGAAGCTGATTCATTGATCAAAGTACACTTGTAATGATTGGCTAGACAAAGCTCATGATTATGTTATCAATGTGGACAGTTAATGGACAGCTCATGGGTCCTGCTGCAAACAATGTGATGTGCCTACGTGCCAAATCTCACGTCTCACACTTATTAAGGGGCGCGGCCAGCCTATTTGCCGGTTCTACGAACTACTCAAGATTTCCACTACCGGTTCTCCAGATCCTATCAGAACTGGCTGAATATCACCTCTGGTTCAAACTCCTTGCAACGTGGTTCAAGCATGCACACAAAGTATGCAAAATATATCTGCTACAGAAAACTGTTCACAGTGGTAGAAGTGCACATGAATCCACACACTTTTCGGCACGTGTTTTTCAAAAGAAACAAGCCATCGTAGAAACAAGTAGGAGAAAAAGGCTAAAAAACCAACAAGGGGTTAACCAAGAAAAACCAAAGCTGAAGGTTTCTCCTAATTTGTTCAGGGTTTTGACAGAGATGTGTGTCAAACTCCTTAACAGTCCTAAAGGTCATAAATTGATTTGAGAAGCTTAAGTTAGCCCTCTCCAAGATAAGCCACAGTTTCTTATCAGCAACTGATGACGAATAGGAAGCGGGCATCACCTCCAGGCGCAAGATACCTAAGACTGGGTGATCACCGAAGAGCCGAGGTGGCGCAGTGATTAAATGCAGCATTGCAGGCTACTTCAGCTGACTGCAGTTCAGCTGTTCAAATCTCACCGACTCAGGGTTGACTCAGCCTTCCATCCTTCCGAGGTGGGTAAAATGAGGACCTGGATTGTTGTTGGGGGCAATATGCTGACTCTGTAAACCGCTTAGAGAGGGCTGAAAGCCCTTTGAAGCGGTATATAAGTCTGACTGCTATTGCTATTGCTATTTGAATCTCAAGATTCTCTAGCCTCCATGAATGCTGCGGTTTTCGGATGGAGGCCCAGAGTGCAGAGATGGTGTCAAGATCCGTGACCCGTCAAAAGCGCGGACGACAAAAACGCGATCGACAAAATCGCGCCTTTGACGTCATCACAGCGCGACGAAAAAGATCGAAAAATTCAAATAAAAATTAATAAAAATTAAATTAAAGCAAGCCGATTCACATAAAGGTAAGGGTTAGGGTTAGGGTTAGGGTTAGGGTAAGGGTAAGGGTTAGGGTTAGCTTTAGAGCGTTAGCGTTAGCGTTAGGGTTAGGATAAGGGTTAGCGTTACGTTTTTCGTTACTTTAACGGTTAGGTTTAGGGTTAGGTTTAGGGTTAGGTTAAGAGTTAGGGTTAGGGTTAGGTTTAGGGTTAGGTTTGGGGGGGTTAGGGGAAGGTTTTAGCTTTATTTTTACATTTTTTCGATCTTTTTCGTCGCGCTGTGATGACGTCACAGCGCGCTTTTGTCGAGCGCGATTTTGTCCTACGCGCTTTTGTGGTGGAACCGTCAAGATCAGAGAGGTCTTATTCAGCCTCGCCACTTGTTGGATATTCAAGATTGGATCTGCTTGGATTTTTCTCCTGCTCTCCTTGCTTCTTTGACATGCCAGTGTTAGCTATAGCTTAAGCGGCGTAGAATATTCTGACTTTAAGGTTAATGAAAAATGAGAGGGTGGGAGAGGGCAACTGCGACAAAATCCACCTGAATACAAACAATCGAAAGCCTCGCACAGAAATGTAAACAGTGTGATTCAAAGCCAGTTTTAATCATTGTTTTGCAATTATTTCTAAATATATGCTTGTCCGATTTGAATTGTATTTAGCGGATGGTGCTTTGTTGTGAATTTTCTATAAATGTAGTTCAATCTATAAAGTCCAATTTGGCTTTGTTTAATTTTATGCAAGTATGCAGGCTTGCCAAATACTGAACAGACTGAATAAAGTCTCAAGAGGTAGCAGCATGTGGCTGGTATCTAAATAGCTAAGTGGCATAGGAACGCCAAGTGTTTCAAGGACCCTTTAAAATAGGAGTGTCAATTGGCGGCCCGTGGGCCCAATGTGTCACGCATCATCCATGCCCACCCCAGCTCCTTTTGGAAATGGGGTGGGGGAGGAAGCAATAGCACCTCAATTCAGTATGTCTTGCAAGAAAACTAACTGGATATGTTTATTGTCTTATATTAGACATTAGCGACACTTGGAATCAAACTCAACGTCAGAGCCCATAGCTTTTAAAATAAATAAGTAGTTGATAACTGTTAGGTATTCCTTCCTTCAGCTTCCTGCAACTAAGGTTGATTGCATGCCTAGTCAAATTACTACCTGACAGTTTAGAACAATTAATCAGTGGAACAGAAGTTGCCTCCAGAAGTTGTGAATGCCCAAACACTGCAAGTCTTTAAGAAGGTTTTGGATAGCCATTTGTCTGAAACGGTATAGGGTTTCCTGCCTAGGCAGGGGGTTGGACTAGAAGACCTCCAAGGTCCCTTCCAACTCTGCTATTGTATTAAATTGTTTCCAAATCTGCATATGAAGATCTAAATTAACACATGGATACTTCATTTCTCTCTGCTTCCCCTGCAGTTATGGATGCATGTAACATTCAGCAATAAATCAAGCCAGTCCTAACACCACTAAATGCTCTGGTGCCCTCCATACTTTTCTAGAACTTGTTTTTTTAACCCAGCACTGATGCATCAATAGGCAGCAATAAGGGGATTTTATGAAAGGACAAAGGAGAGAATTCAGTAGAGTCCAGCCATACAAAACAGTGGGGATGTGGTAGATGGTACACTAACCTGTACTAAAAAACCTCGGGTGTTCTAATCCTTTAAATATACTTCATTTTCTCTGCATGAGTCATTTCTCTTTTCTCCTCTTCTCTTCGGCCCACCACTCCAAAACCTGATAACTGTTTTCATCATAATAAAAAGGGAGGAAAACGCTGGAGATGCTCTGAAGGCAGAAATCCTAAGAGGAAGAGAATGGGGATTGTGCAGCTTTATGAGTAAATCAGCAAAATAAAAGTTATGCAAGAAAAGCAAATGCGACCAAAAACTGCATAGTAATCATTTGCTATGTCAAAAGAAGATGAGGGTTATTTATGATAATTGAAGTCTATGAAAATATTATTATTGATCTCTATGGGCTGAGGAGCAAGTCTATTTACCTGCTTATTGCTTTACATTTATATGCTATTTACCTGGCATCCTCAGGAGAAAGAGAGTTAGTTGCAATGGCCTAGAATAATATACGCGAGGTTTTTTTTATTATTATTAAGTTTTATTTCATTTTCATTTTTTCAGAATATGTATTGTTTTGGGTGCCTCACCAAGAAACAAAACAAAAGAAAACCAATTAATATAATATCAAATGCACATCAAATCATATCAGAGCAGAGGTGGGTTCCTACCAGTTCGCACCTGTTCGGTAGAATCCGTTCATCAAATCTACCGAACCGGTTAGAAGAGGTTCCACCAGTGGACCCGGAAAGCAGGCCACACCTACAGAAGAGGTTCCAAACTTTTTTGAAACCCACCACTGGTCCTTGGATATGATTATTCTACACTATCATGCTCCTATTTATAAAACTCAGTGCCTCTGTGAAAGGTAAGGATGACTACTGCGTTTGTGGTGCAATCAGAACATTGTGTGTGTTGAAGTTGTTTTAACACAAACCAAAGATGCCTTTAAAAAAACAAGTTTCCATCATATTCTTATGCATGCCAGTGCTGTGTGTGAGGTAATTTAAGGTAATTCTGACAAGTGTCGCCGGCATCTTCATATCCGGTCACATGGGTGGCAAGCCACTCCCATCCGGTCACATGGGCGGCCAGCCACTCCCACAAAGGAGGCCACACCCACAGAGTAGGTTCGAACAGTTTTTGAAACCCACCACTGTATCAGAGTAAGCACTAAGGTGGAGAAGGGAAGGAAAAAAGTCAGCCTCAAAAGTAACGAGGAAAGCTTTCTTCTAAATGGAGTTCTAGATTCACAGAGCTTTCTATCAAAAGAACCCGTCTAGGCAGATGCATTTCAGTGTAAAGTCAATCATTTTTGCCGTCTGTATTAATAGGATATCATTTCGCCTTCTAAAATGCCTATGGCGGAAACCTTAGAAAGAAGCAAAATATTGATATTAATGCTGGAATTTACAGTGAGGTAAATTCCATGCTTGAGGATCGGCCTAGGGAGTGAGTATCTATTTAAAAGACTCCTCCCTCCCATCATTTCATTCATTTCATTTCATTTATTATATTTATATGCCGCCCTTTCCCCCCGAAGGGGACTCAGGGCAGCTAACAAATCAAATCAGGGAAGGGGGGGGGGGGAGGTACAGACAAAAAATAAAAAATAAAAACGATACATAGCAATACATAATTTAAAAACACACAACAGTCATACCATTCAAGACGGGGGCAACAGCTCTTTAGCCCCAGGCCTGTGGGAACAGCCAGGTTTTAACGGCTTTGCGGAAGGCCTGGAGGGTGGTGAGGGTTCGAATCTCCACGGGGAGTTTGTTCCAGAGGGTCGGAGCAGCCACAGAGAAGGCTCTCCTCCGGGTAGTTGCCAGTCGACACTGGCTGGCGGATGGAATTCGGAGGAGGCCTAATCTGTGGGATCTAATCGGTGTAGTGGAGGTGATTGGCAGCATATATATACATATATACATATACATATACATATACATATACATATACATATACATATACAACACACACACACACACACACACACACACACACACACACACACACACACACACACACACACACATATATATATATATATATATATATATATATATATATATATACATACACACACACACACACACACACATATCCATCATTAGGTAAGGTGACATATTTCCAGGGCCTATTCCTCTTCAGGTTCTCCTTTTGCCACCCTCCAAAACTGGGAGCAACTTCAAAAATGGAGCAGTCATTCGGGAGTTAACACTGTTGTCATATGGTAGAGACGCAAGAGACAAGAGCGTGGGATGAATAGCTCTAGATGAACAGTTCATCCCCAAAACTTCTAAAACATGGTTGGAATTTAATTGGATTCTGTCTGAGACATTTTTCCCTTTGCTTGACATCTATCTTGGGGGAACCGTAAGGATGACTGCGACATACGCCAACCAGTCAGAATTTGTCACTGCAGGTTCTGCTTCCCTCAAACACACAGGCCCTGAACTGACAAAACTGCCTTTTGGCTTCACTGGAGAAAAATAGCACCCCTTGCTAGCATGTTCCTATCCTCCCCCTTACGTGATTCATGTATTTATCTACAGCAAACTTGGAAACAAGCTCTTTACAAGGTAGTTCGTCAAATTAAAGAAATAGCAGAACTTCCCGGAGAACAGAAATGATATCTAGAGGACTTAGGGAGATATGGACAAATCAGAACCAAGGATTCTACTCAAGTGGATTTTATATTAATACTAGCCGATATAACCTGGTGTTGCATGGGTATTTATTTATAGTGGGAAAATGTCCGGGCCAAACGTAATTTCTAATGTTGGGTTTTCCCTTTTACCAGAGGGAGCCCCCTTGTGGTGTACTGTGAAACCATTACCATGGCAACTCCACTGTGCTGTACAGTAGAAGCCATTTTAAGGCACAACAGGCTGTATCTTAACAGAACAAACACCCCAGGGGCATTAGGGGTGTCTTACCATAACAGTATTTTTTGCCAGAGAGGAAGTCATATATGTACCAAGTTTGGCTGAAATTGCTCAAGGTGTTCTGCTGGAACACAAACACACACACAGAGAGAGAGAGAGAGAGAGAGAGAGGGAGGGAGGGAGGGAGAGAGAGAGATTTTCATATATATAGAAGATGATGATGATGATGATGATGATGATGATGATGATGATGATGATGATGATGATGATGTGGTTAATATTATGGCCTAGAAATCAGGAGACTGAATTCATCCCACCTTCGGCATGAAAGCCAGTTGGTTGCCCTTGGGCCAGTCACATTCTCTCAGCCCAACTCACCTCACAGGGTTGTTGTTGTGAGGAAAAACAGGAGGAGGAGGGACTATTAAGCATGTCTGCCACTTTAAGTTACATATAAAGTAATAAAGGCAGGATAAAAATCAAATAAATATCTCTTCCGTCCACCAACTGGGCAACAAATAAAGACCTGTGTCTCTATTTTAAGCCTTTGAAAGCTAGATGATCAGCTGGAGGAAGGAGCTAACCTTTGGGAAGAGCAAAGAATGAGGAAACAACAATGCCCTAATAACATAAAAGGATCACAACAACAACAACAAAAAATGTTTTGAAATGTTGGAATGTTCAGAAAAGATTTATGGAACACAAGGAAAATGGAACTTCCTGGAATAAACAATGAAAAAAAAAGGCATTGTGCCATAAGTTTGAAATAATTTGCTTGATAGGGATATTGGAAGAATAGAACCTGCTAATACCAGGATAAAATGAGTGTTCAAAAAAATCTCTTTATTCTGGAGTCCTTTTTTGCAATCCCTTTCTACTTTTGTATGTTCTTCAATGTTGTCAACCAGCTGTTAATGCTAGCAAGTATCTATTCGGGAGCGTTATTTATCAAATCATTAAGTTTTGTTTGGCAACAAGAAATGGAAGAAAACTTGTTCTTATCGATGATCTTGGGAACATATCATGAGGTTGGTTATCAGTCTTAATTAGCATTGAGATTGGTAGTTGCCTGGCATAGATTTAGAATATCACCATCTCTATTGTTATTATTATTGTTACTAGAACTGAAAGTACTTTCCCTCAAGGCTTTTCTTTATATTATGTGGTACAAAATGTGTCAACTTTCTTGATGCACTCTCAGCTGGAAGCTCCAAGTTTGAAATAGGAAAATACAATTGTATCCTTTTCACTTTCCTGAAACATAGGGTTTTTTTTAAGGCTAAATATGTTTTTCATATATGCAAAATTCACCATTGATCAGCTGGTGTAAGTGAATATTACACTTTTCAGTTCCAAACCAAGTTAAACAAAGGGGGAAAAAACAAAATTGTAGGCAATAACAAACCACTTCCATGATGCTGAAAACAAAATATGTCAAATATGAAGCTGTCAAAGTTTGACTGAAAGGAAACATTACTTCCACTATGTTGATTACTTGAAGTGATATTGAAAATAGCTTTAATAATATTTTTAAACTAAGTTTTAAGTATTTTATTTACATATTCTGCATGGTTTAGAAGAAATAGATGGCACAACTATAATCTCAAGAATATTGGTTCATAAAAGAATCAGTTTCATAAAAATGAGGAAGTGCAGCATTAAAAACACACCTGCACATGACTTACGTATGTAAAAGGGTAATTTTGAAGCTGGATTCTATATCAACATTCCACGTAGAGTTTGAAATAGTAGGTCATTGTTTCCCTTGTTTTAAATAAAGAATTAGCTATTGTAGTAAAAAGAAAATCAGCCATTCATTTGCAAATTTGATTAAAATGTACATTTCTTTTCCTAATAGCATGATGATGTTTGATTATCTCATTATACCTGGGTTACTCTATGTTGAGCAATATTAGATTGTTTAAAATAATCCAGTGAGCCTGTCAACAGGGATTAGTAGCTAGTTCTCACTAATGCAATGTTGATACCATCTGCTTTATTTGGGCTGTGCCCTGATTTGATTCAATTTGATTTGATTTGAATTAGAGATTAAAGCGATATATAGATAGATAGATAGATAGATAGATAGATAGATAGATAGATAGATAGATAGATAGAAAGATAGATATAGATATAGATATAGATATAGATATAGATATAGATATAGATATAGATATAGATATAGATATAGATATAGATATAGATATAGATATATAGATATATAGATATATAGATATATAGATATATAGATATATAGATATATAATATATAGATATATATAGATATATATAGATATATATAGATATATATATAGATATATATAGATATATATAGATATATATAATATATATACACACACACATATACACATATACATATACATATACATATACATACATACACACACACACACACAAACACACACACACATTGTCACAACCCCTGGTATGCCCAAATATGGGAGGAAGCCTACTGTTTCCTTTCTCTGTCTATCCGCTCGTCACAAGAGACCATCACAACAGAAAGCCATTATTTTTACTGTTGCCTTTGTTACATTTGTGTTGTATTTGTGCTGAACCTTGTGGCTTAGTGGTTAACACATCTGCCTAATAAGGGTATGGCTAGCTGATGAGAGCTAAATAGCTTGAAATAGATCTATACTAGTCTCCCTTTATTTATTTATCAGCACAAATACAATGTGTGTGTGTGTGTGTGTGTGTGTGTGTACTACCATAACAAAAGGAACTTGGACACAAATTGTAAACAGTGACTTGGGGGGAAAAAGGCTTAGAAACTTTGTCAACTAATCTTTATTTAGAATATGTTATAAAGGCTTTAAGTTATTGGATGATTTTTGTAATAGCTAATGAAATGGTTGTGGTTGAAACGGGTGGTTGTGTTTTTAACTATGGATTATTTTAGGCACAAGGACACTAAAACAACTTCAGTCAAATGAGAACTATGCTATGTTGATAGTAAGATTCATTAAGAATCTTTGACATCTGATATGAGTATAAGTAACGACTGTGGAAGAGATGCACGAAAGCAGAATATTTTTATTCTTACGTGGACAATTAACAATTACTTGTACGTCTTTTTTTAAAAAAAAAAATTCAGGTTCTTTACCAGCATCAGGTCATCCATTTTTCCACTTGGGTTTGAAATTGTTCTTTGGGCCAAAATGAAAAGCAGAAAAGAACTATTAGTTTCTTTCCTTCTTTTTTTTTATTTTTATTTTTTTTATTTTATCAATTTCATATATACATTCACAATTATATGATCTCATAACTGTTATTAATAATATGTATTTATAACAATTTTTCCCTACAGTTGACAATATACTTGAAGATTGCTTTTTTTATCATCCCATGGATCCATCTTATCTTACAACGGTCCTACTTCTTCTTCCCTCCCTCCCTCTTTCCTTCCCTCGTTTCTTCTCTCCTACTTCCCTTCCTTCCCTCCTTCCTTCCCTCCCTCCTTCCCCTTCCCTCCTTCTCTCCTTCCCTCCTTCCTTCCCTCCTTTCTTCTCTCCTTCCTTCCCTCCTTCCTTCCCTCCTTGCTTCCCTCCCTCCTTCCCCCTTCCTTCTCTCCTACATTCCCTCCTTCCTACCCTCCTTTCTTCTCTCCTTCTCTCCCTCCTTCCTTCCCTCCTTTCTTCTCTCCTTCCCTCCTTCCTTCCCTCCTTCCTTGCTCCTTTTTTTTAATTATAATTTTTTTTTATTTTATTTTCAGTTTCTTTCCTTCTTTCTGAGGCATATTTCTCTCAAACAAACTATGGATCTTGCTCCAAATCTAGTACATGTAGATGTGGCTGACTTTCCTAGCTGGTTTTAATTCAACTCACCCAGCTTATTCAGGGTCAGGGCAAAGTGGAGCTTCTGGCAGATTCCAAAGGACGTGTGGCAGCAGAGCCAAGATTGCTGACGTTTCAACATCGGTGCATGAGAATGTTCAGTTGTGGCAAGAACACACCCAAATAAACAAGTTTTGCTGGTAGACGAGAAAGGTGAGGCAATAACTGTCCAGAAAATAGTCAAGAAAATGTGTAGCCTTGCTAAAAGCTTTCAAGAAATGTGTTTATTGGGCTGTGTGCATGTGGGTTTGAATATGATTTAGAAATTTGGCAACGGTTCCCAAGCTTGTTCATTCAATTATAAAGCTAGTTAAGGAGGAATCTGTTTAAAGTTAGGCCTGGACCATTTAGTCCTTTATATCAGGAGGTCTCCAACTTTGGCAACTTTGCGACTTGTGGACTTCAACTCCCAGAATTCCTCAGCCAGTGCATGTTGTAAAGTTGCCAAGGTTGGAGATCCCTATTTTATCTCATGGGATGTATTAATAGACAGTGCTGATCTTCGTAAATGTTCCCAGCCTCCACCATAACAATACAGGATTTGATGTTTGCATGCTTTCTGAGGGAAAGCTGAGGCCAAAATAAATAAAAAATCTGTTTACCCACAGCAAACTTTGAACTTTTGTTCAAAAGCAGTTATTATGGGAGGGACATGATGGCTTTTGATGGAGAAGAATGGTGACAGACTCGTGAGTAAACACTCAATATAATTTTTGCCATTACCTCTTTTGGCCCTAATGTTTACACTGTAGATTAGTTAAAACCGGTTTTATAAGGAACTGTTTAGAGATATATAATCCAAAACAAATTCAGGATGAAAAATAAATCAAATGAACAAATAGAGTGTTTTTCCTTTCTTGTTTAAAGAAACCTGACATGAAAGCTATCACTATAAACTATCAAACGAACCAACAAAAATATGAAATCTTTTCTCCCTATTATTTATCTGTTTTGTCCAACAGATATCTCTTTGCAATAACACCGAGAAGAGGGCAATGTTGATTATAGAATTTTATTGCTTTGTGTCAGGACTGCAGTAGATTATTGTCCCCATCTACTGAACCATCTTTCTTTCTTTCTTTCTTTCTTTCTTTCTTTCTTTCTTTCTTTTTCTTTCTTTCTTTCTTTCTTTTTCTTTCTTTTTTTTTCTTTTTTTGAGGAAGGAAAGCAAAATCCACACATTACAATCACAAGAAACAGTGCTACCACATGGAAAATCCAGGGGAAAATATCTGGCAGTTCATGAAAAGTCAGTTCACATATGCAACAAACTGCTTTGATGACTGAGCCATCACTCACATAGAGAGCCGAGGTGGCGCAGTGGTTAGGGTGCAGTACTGCAGGCCACTTCAGCTGACTGTTATCTGCAGTTCAGCGGTTCTAATCTCACCGGCTCAAGGTTGACTCAGCCTTCCATCCTTCCGAGGTGGGTGAAATGAGGACCCAGACTGTGGGGGCGATATGCTGACTCTGTAAACCGCTTAGAGAGGGCTGAAAGCCCTATGAAGCGGTATATAAGTCTAACTGCTGCTATTGCTACTCTGCCTATATTTGGAATGGATTAAACTGGAAGCTTGTGGTCCTCTTCCAACACAATGATCAAGTTGGCTAAAGTCGCTGGGAGTAGAATTCAGCAATGTCTGGGATAGCTTGCTGTTAGGTCTTCAGAATTTACAAGAAGCCAGTGGATCCAGAATTATTGTCCAGTACATTAAAATATTGGGGCTGGAAAGGGGAGCAAAGGAAAGGAGAAAGGAAAGGAAGTTTGCCCCTTTGAATGTAGCTCTACTGAGAACAATTATGTAAAAGAGGAGGAAAAAAATACGGAATCTTCTCCTCTCCCTAGAAAGTCAGGCCTCCTTTTGCAATTCTTCAGACCTTAATCAGGAGATTAGAGGCAAGCTAGATAACATTCACTTCCTCTCCTGTGCAGAGGTCACAGGAAAACATTCACAGGATTTTTAAAAAGCCTTTTGACTTTCTATCTGCAGGAGGATTCTCCCAGATCCTGTCCCTTGTGAACTGCACACCTACAAGAAAGAAGCAGCACCATTTGTTCCTGTACATTCTTTTTTTACCTGACCACTTCAACCTGAAATAAAGAAATGAGTAAGTTGGAGTATAGTGCAGTTTGCTTGTAGTCATTCAGTTATATTGCTATACCATTATGACTTTGATTATTAATCAATGTGGAATGTGTGATAAGCATACGTGAGATTTGGTATTAATGATAAGGAATATTAACCCTAACCAGTGGTGGGTTTCAAAAATTGTTCGAACCTACTCTGTGGGTGTGGCCTCCTTTCTGGGAGTGGCTTGCCGCCCATGTGACTGGATGGGAGTGGCTTGCCGCCCATGTGACCGGATATGAAGATGCCGACGACACTTGTCAGAACCACCTTAAATTACCTCACACACAGCACTGGCATGCATAAGAATATGATGTCAACTTGTTTTTTAAAAGGCATCTTTGGTTTGCATTAAAACAACTTCAACACACGCAATGTTCTGATTGCACCACAAACGCAGTAGTCATCCTTACCTTTCACAGAGGCGCTGAGTTTTATAAATAGGAGCATGATAGTGTAGAATAATCATATCCAAGGACCAGTGGTGGGTTTCAAAAAAGTTTGGATCCTCTTCTGTAGGTGTGGCCTGCTTTCCGGGTCCACTGGTGGAACCTCTTCTAACCGGTTCGGTAGATTTGACGAACCGGTTCTACCGAACTGGTGCGAACTGGTAGGAACTCACCTCTGACCCTAACCCTAACTTTAACCCTATCTGCCTGCTGGCTTAATTTAGTCATTGGTGCTTTTCCAAAGCAGTAATTGATGAGAGAGTTCATTGGAAAGAGATCCTATTGGATGGTAATCAAGGCTGGGTTGCTCTACGAATACCCTACAACCCAAGGCAATGAGAAACAGTTGCTTCAGGCATCCAGTGATGGTGCAATGCTAGTGATTCAGCACCAGAGGATTTATCTCCATGTTTCCATTGCTATTTCACAATATGCTGCTTCATGGTAGTTGGACGTAAACTTCCAATCATCCATTTTACAAACCAGCACGGGACACACAATGAAGAAGAGGTCAACAATGGGATAACGGCAAGATCCATTAAATAAATAAACAAAGATAATAGCTTTAGTAGTTCACTATCACAGCTATCTACCAACATATATTTTTTTTAAAAATACGCAAATCAAGAGGTGGCAATCCAATGTCGATCTGCTCTGACGTTGGTCCAGTTCAATTCGATGGGATTTGTTCTTGGGCAAAACCACTTATGACTATAGCGTTGGTATAGAGAGAAGCCAGCACAGTCCCAGTTCAATGGAGCTCCTCCTGAATCCATGTGTAATGGTATGTGAGAAAGACTTAGGGAATGGTTAGATAAGAGGGAGCTTAGCCTGCAGTTGCATAACGGATGGAGAAAGAGGCTGAGAATGGATCCTCCATAACTTCTCACGCTATAAAGGAGATGTGTATTTTCAGACTTGGAAGATTCTGTTAATGTAGCTTTAACAGTAAAGAAGAATTAGCTCATTGGTCATGTTCCTGTCTTGTCTAACTGGAAAGGCTGACATACTAAAATATGCTAAAAGGCTGGAGGTAAGTAAATCAATGTACTACAGTGTTCTGACCCCCCTTCTTCTCTCGTTCACAGACGACAGCCAGACAGACTTAAAAGGAAATAACTTTATCAGACCTGGCTCACTCTGGCTGCGAGCCCAAAATAAACATGAAAAAAGTCTTTGGCAAAATGATTACGCAGCAGAATGCGAAAACAAAGAGCTAATTACAGCAACACCAGGTTTACAGAAAGAAAGCAAGTCACTTCTCCAAGTGTCTCTTTGAATCAGGGTTACAGAAAGCAAATCACTTATCCAAGTGCCTCTCACAAACAAACCACGACCGATGAACAACGAACCACGAACGAATGAATGAACGTTGACTTCTGCAATCAGGGCGTGGCACCATCAGTCCTTTTATCTCCAGAAGACGACACTAACGAGCCCCAGCTGCATTGTTATTCCTGCATCCCGACTCAACTCACAGCAAACTTCTGCTGAGTCACAACACTACAGATAGTCCTCAACTTACAGCTGTTCATTAGTGACCGTTCAAAGTTACATCAGCACTGAAAAAAAAGTGACTTATGGCCGTTTTTCACATTTACAACTGTTGCAGCGTCCCCATGGTTGTGTCGTCAAAATTCGGCTGCTTGGCAACTGACTCGTATTTATGATGGTTGCAGTGTCCCAGCGTCATGCGATCGCCTTTTGCGACCTTCTGACAAGCGAAGCCAACGGGGAAGCCAGATTCATTTAACAACCTACTCACTAACTGAACAACTTCAGTGATTCACTTAACAATTACGGCATGAGATGTCGTAATACGGGGCAAAACTCACTTAACAAATTTCTCACCTAACAAATTTCTCACCTTTCTCACCTATTGGGCTCATTTGGTTTGGTTTGGTTTGGTTTATTAGATTTATATGCCACCCTTCTCCCAAGGACTCAGGGCGGTGTACAACATTAAAAGAAACACATAATACAAAAGTTAAAAAAATAAATAGAATATCCCAAACAAACCCACTTAAAATTGACAATGACATTTTTTTAAAAAAAATTGATCAATAATTTTTTATTTATTTTGTTCAGGTCAGGCCGGCTTGCTGGAAAAGCCAACTTTTTAGGGCGCGTCGGAAGGACCGGAGGTCGGGGATTATACGAAGCTCCGGGGGCAGCTCATTCCAGCGGGAAGGCGCTCCCCCTGGGGGTCACTAGCCGACACTGCCTGGCCGACGGCACCCTGAGGAGGCCAACTCTGTGGGATCGCACTGGACGGTGGGAGGCTACCGGTGGCAGTAGGTGGTCTCGCAGGTATCCTGGGTAATAAATATTATGGTAATAAACCGAGGACTACCTGTATAGCAATACATAAGCCATGAGCCATAAAAGGTTTATTTTTTCCCATATTGGGGTTTCCTTCAAAGCCCAAACTGCTTCCAACTATTCTTTCTTTTGGTTACAAGAAGAATCTTGTTTTTAACCAGCAATTCATGGGTGCTACATATCGGAATTACTGCTGCAGCTGGAAAGGCGAGGAAACTTTTGTTTTGTGGCTGGGAAGAGAGAGAGGTCACACAAACCACAGTGCAAACCCCAATGGCTAATCTGACTACTAAGCGGCTTATTTGTTCGGGAGTTGACAGGGGTGCACCTTGAACCACTCTTGACGTTGAAATGCAGTCTGTTTATTTGGCAGGCCCTTGCATTGTCAGGCTGCTGAGAATGAACTGGTGCTTGTGTTCTGAAGTTAATTAAAAGAGTAATCTAAATGAAGCAAGTTCCTGATGAGATGCCAGCTGTAGACAAAGGCATCCCTCCTAACCACCGATACAGCATGAGAAAGCAAGCGACATGCAAAACTAATTACGAAACGAGGCAGTGTTAGCCTCTCTGGTCCCTGAAAGCACTGCAGAATGGAAGAACGACGCGAGCTCATTCTGTGGGTACGTGACAGAGGCATTGGAGAAGGCATCCAGCTACTGCTTGCATTGCGACGGTGTAACACTCCCAGTGGGCTTTCCTCTGTGTTCATTTTCATTCTTTTTTGAGACGCCCTCCGTTTAGGCTCAAGCTACCATCCCTTTCACATTACAGTGGGCAACTGGTCGTTATATTGGTGGGCTGTCTTGGTTCTAAAAAACTGTTTATTTCAATGGAGGAGATAGTCCAGGGGTGGGTTCCTGCCAGTTCTAACCTCTTCTATAGAAGAGGTTCCACAAATTTACGGTGCCATTTAGAACCGATTGCAGCTCCCTCCCCCCGTGTGTCCGCATCACGCTTGCCCCGCCCACTGCTCACTAATTGGCTGGCTCATCAATCCCCCTCCGCCTCTAAGAGTCCTATCTAAACCTTAAAGTCTTAAAGCTGTCAATTTTGAACACCCCTGGGGTTTTTTTTCTAAAGGGTTGGGGGTGCAAGGGTCTTGTAACTTGACAGCTTTAAGACTTGCACACTTCAATGCCAGAGTTCCTGAGCCAACGGCACTGGAGGAGGAATTCTGGGAGTTGAAGTCCACAAGTCTTAAAGCTGTCAAGTTTGAACACCCCTGGTTTTTTTTCCCTAAAGGGTTAGGAGTGCAAGGGTCTTGTAACTTGACAGCTTTAAGACTCGTGTGCTTCAAATGCCAACATTTTGGTTGCTAAGCAAGAGCGTTGTTAAGTGAGTTTCACCAGATTTTACAAGTTGGCCATGCCCACCCAGTCACATGACTGACAAGCCACTCCCACTTGGTCACATGGCTGGCAAGCCACTCCCACAAAGCAGGCCACACCTACAGAAGAGGTTCTAATTTTTTTGAAACCCACCACTGAGATAGTCATAAGCCTAAAATAACATTCTCAATAATAGGGCTCTGAGTCAAGACTAAATGAAAAAAAGGCAGAATTTGTACCTTGATCTTATAGAGAGATCACTAAAAAAATTAGGAAAATTCACAATATTACACAGGAAATTGAAGGCAGTAATATCAGCAATTGGCTACTGAATGATGCAGTGGGTTAAACATCCCAAGACTACAGTGGTGGGTTTCAAAAATTGTTCGAACCTACTCTGTGGGTGTGGCCTCCTTTGTGGGAGTGGCTTGCCACCCCATGTGACCGGATGGGAGTGGCTTGCCACCCATGTGACCGGATATGAAGATGCCGACGACACTTGTCAGAACCACCTTAAATTACCTCACACACAGCACTGGCATGCATAAGAATAGGATGTAAACTTGTTTTTTAAAAGGCATCTTTGATTTGCGTTAAAACAACTTCAACACACGCAATGTTCTGATTGCACCACAAAGGCAGTAGTCATCCTTACCTTTCACAGAGGCACTGAGTTTTATAAATAGGAGCATGATAGTGTAGAATAATCATATCCAAGGACCAGTGGTGGGTTTCAAAAAACTTTTGGAACCTCTTCTGTAGGTGTGGCCTGCTTTCCGGGTCCACTGGTGGAACCTCTTCTAACCAGTTCGGTAGATTTGACGAACCGGTTCTACCGAATAGGTGTGAACTGGTAGGAACCCACCTCTGCAAGACCAACTCAGCTAAGCCTGGGTAGGGGGGGGGGGTGAGGAGAATACAGAAAACTCCCCACGTATGAAAAAAATAATGGAATTTACCATTGAGGTTGCTCCCTCATAAAATATTTTCAAACCTGAACTAGGGCAGAGTTGCAAACATATGATTGGTTATTTTATGTTTCTTCTGGCGATGGTCCGTTTCCTTTATTCTTTCAACCTACTTTATTCACTAGCCTTTGACCCTTGATGTTTCTGGGACCTAATGGGTTTTCGTTTCCTATCTTGCATTTTCTCTTCTCTTTTGCTGCCAACTGTTTCTCAAGAGCTATTTAATTTGCACATCTCACTACTGCCTGATAGTAATAATTGTAATTGTAATTACTTTATTTGTATGCCGCCCTTTTCCCTGGTGGGACTCAGGGCGGCTCACAATTCAGGGGGAGGGGGGACAGACAAGTTACAAACATAAAGACAATACATCATTAAAAAACGCAACAGTCGTACTATTCGAGTGGGGTTGAGGTCTCTAGCCCCAGGCCTGTCGGGACAGCCAGGTTTTAAGGGCTACGCGGAAGGTCTGGAGGGTGGTGAGGGTACGAATCTCCACGGGGAGTTCGTTCCAGATAATAATGATTCTTATTACTATTAGCTTTAGAATGACTTCCTTGCTCGGTTCGGCTATGTCGCACCACGTGCATTTGGGCCCAACTCTTTTATCTGTCTTTTAAAAAAGATCTGTAATAACCGATTTTAACTTAACTTGGTATGCATGAAAGTACGCCCTACCAATTAAGCGGCAGAGCATTTCATCAGTTAAGAATAAAACCCTATGCCATCCTTAAAGAGTTGGAAGAGGACAATCGTTCTTCTGGGTTCATTTCCCTGCCAGGTGCAGAAATCCAAATTAAGGAAGAGTTTCTTGTACAGTCCAGCCGGTGTCTGAAGACATCCAGAGAAAGGGATTCCCACCATTTCCCAAAACAACTCCTTTATCCCCTCGCTGACAACCATTTCTGCAGAAATCCCCACAAGAGCCGAGGTGGTGCAGTGGTTAAATGCAGCACTGCAGGCTACTTCAGCTGACTGCAGTTCTGCAGTTCGGCTGTTCAAATCTCACCGGCTCAAGGTTGACTCAGCCTTCCATCCTTCTGAGGTGGGTAAAATGAGGACCCGGATTGTTGTTGGGGACAATATGCTGACTCTGTAAACCGCTTAGAGAGGGCTGAAAGCCCTATGAAGCGGTATATAAGTCTAACTGCTATTGCTATTGCTACATTGTCGGGATAACTGGGAAGGCAGCGCAGTTTTGGTATCTGTGGCAACTGAGATTATAACTCCCCAACCTCTGATACAGTTGTATTTACTGCTTTTGTTCAGAACATGCCTTCCCCCCCTTCCACTCACACCCCCACGCGTAACACGCAAACCACATAAAGAGGTGCTCCTTGAAACGCAACGGGCCACATTGTCGAGAAACACACAAAGTATTTCTTTCCTGAGACCTAATTTTTATTGTTATTATTATTATTACTCCCCCCCCCTTTCGCAAACTCAAGTTGAGCTGGCGTGCAAACGGGAAGTCTGGGTAACGTTGAAAGAAAAAGCTTTCAAGCTAAGCGCGGTTTGGAAGCCTAGGAAGATCGCAAGGACAAATAATAATAACAACGACAACAACAATGATAATAATAATAGGTGAATTCATTCATTCATTCATTTCCTTTATTTGTATGCCGCCCTTTTCCCTGGGGGGACTCAGGGCGGCTCACAATCCAAAAAGGGAGGGGGGGGGAAGACAAACAGTATTCCAATATGGAAACAATACAACATATTAAAAGTGAATGAAATGCGATTGATCGTGGCATGGTTATGCATTACCTGGTGGGCTACCTGCTAGGTAGGGGTAAGAGCCGAGGTGGCGCAGTGGTTAAATGCAGCACTGCAGGCTACTTCAGCTGACTGCTAGTTCTGCAGTTCGCCTGTTCAAATCTCACCGGCTCAAAGGTTGACTCAGCCTTCCATCCTTCCGAGGTGGGTAAAATGAGGACCCGGATTGTTGTTGGGGGCGATATGCTGACTCTGTAAACCGCTTAGAGAGGGCTGAAAGCCCTAGGAAGCGGTATATAAGTCTAACTGCTATGCTAACTGCTAGGGGGCGGGGTGTTAGCCCTGGGTTTCCCTTCCTACAGCAAGGGCAGCTTGACATCTCAAACCCTGCCAAGGGAGCCGGGGATGCCAGGCAGAGGGGGGGCTGCCCGGGGTCTCAGCCCCCCCAGGAGAACAAGCGAGAGGGAGGGAGGGGGGTAATTATGCATTACCTGGTGGGCTACCTGCTAGGGTAGGTGTTAGCCCTGGGTTTCCCTTCCTACAGCAAGGCGGCTTGACATCTCAAACCCCGCCAAGGGAGCCGGGGATGCCAGGCAGAGGGGGGGGGGGGCTGCCCGGGGTCTCAGCCCCCCCAGGAGAACAAGCGAGAGGGAGGGAGGGGGGTAATTATGCATTACCTGGTGGGCTACCTGCTAGGGTAGGTGTTAGCCCTGGGTTTCCCTTCCTACAGCAAGGGCAGCTTGGCATCTCAAACCCCGCCAAGGGAGCCGGGGATGCCAGGCAGAGGGGGGGGCTGCCCGGGGTCTCAGCCCCCCCAGGAGAAAAAGCGAGAGGGAGGGAGGGGGGTTAAGCAGACGGCGGGCGTCTGGAATCCCACCCTTGGAGCTCCCGTGATTGACACCCCAGAGGATGGGCCGAGCTTTCCAAGCGCAGCCAATGAGCGCGAGCCGGGGGCGGGCCTTGGCATCATCAGGAGTATCTGTGACTTTAGACTCGGCGGCGCTGCTGAAGGGGAGCCCAGAGCCCAGCCGGACGGCGCAGGTGAAGGGCGTGCGGAGCCAGCCAGCCAGCCAGAGACCCGGAGCGCGGACACTCGGGGCCGGGTGGGTCGCCAGCGCTCGGACGGCGGCGGGTCCTGCTGAAAGGGGCCACCCGGCTCCACCCCATGGCGACCGAAGGACTTTAAAGGACTTCTGGGGGGCTTGGTCGGCATCTGGGCGATTCCGGGTACGGATTTCGGATCCTTCCCACCTTTGCATGGCGTCGCCGCGTCTCCCGCTCGCTTTGCTGGGCCAGCTTTTGCTTTTAGCCCGCCCGATTTTTCATGATTATTTTTTTTTTCCGGGCCAGGAGTTTTAAACAAAAGGGCAGAGCAACCACCGAGCTGGGGAGGGGGTGCAGAAGCGGGACGCGATCAAAGCCAGAGAGCGGCGGCGGCGGCGGCTTGGAAGCTCCCCGACTTCTGGGCGAGAAGTGGCGGCTGCCGCTTCGGAGAAGGAGGAAAGGGGAGGACGGCAACTGGAGACAAAGCGGAGGGGCGGGATGGAACCTCTCGCCGGGACACCGCAAACCCACCCCCGAGCCCAGCCCGGACGGGGTTTTGGATTCTTTGGGGAGAGCAATTGGGGCGCCGTCCCAAACAAGGGACCCCCCTACCCCCCCCGCCGCCTCTCTCCCTTTTTTCCTCCGCCTTTGTGCACCACTAAGTCTCCTAGGAGCAGCAGATCGGGGCGGGGGGGGGGTTTGGTTGGCAAAACAGGGCAGCCCGGGGGAGGGGGGGCTTCTCGCAACCCCTGAGACCCAGGAACCCCCTCCAGCAACCCCCGGAGACCCAGGAACCCCCTCCAGCAACCCCTGGAGACCCAGGAACCCCCTCCAGCAACCCCCGGAGACCCAGGAACCCCCTCCAGCAACCCCCGGAGAACCCCCTCCAGCAACCCCTGGAGACCCAGGAACCCCCTCCCTGGAGACCCAGGAACCATCATCCCCTGCCCGTCCTAAGGGTAGGGTCGGGCAGAAAGGGGTTGGGCGTGTTTTGGGGGGGGGTGGTCGCAAGAAGCATCAGCCGGCGACAGTTTTTTCTCTCTCTCTTCCTTGGCCCAGATGGGACGCACCCTCGGATCCCCCGTCTCGGCTTGCGCCCCTTTCCGTGCCACGCCGCGCGTGTTTTCATTGTTATGCTCCCCCACCCCACCCCTGGCGTTCAATCTCCCCTCCTCTTATTTCTTTCTTCCTCTCCCGTCTCCCGTGTCTCTCTCTCAGATCCGGCGATCCCTGCTCTCGCCGCGCCCTGTCATTGATGGGAAATCAACTGGATCGCATCACTCACCTGAGTTACAGCGAGCTGCCGACCGGGGACCCCTCGGGGATCGAGAAAGACGAGCTGCGCGTCGGAGTGGCTTACTTCTTCTCCGACGAAGAGGAGGATCTGGACGAGCGAGGCCAGCCGGATAAGTACTGCGTGAAGGGCTCGAGCAGCCCGGCTCAAGAGTCCCCCACCCGCCACCATCACCACCACCACCACCCGCCGCAGCTGGCGCTGAGCGAGACCCAGTTCTCCGCCTTCCGCGGCCAGGAATGCATCTTCTCCAAGGTGAGCGGAGACTCGCAGACGGGCGATTTGAGCGTCTCCCCGGCGTCTTCCCTGCCGGCCCTCTGCAAGCCGGGAGACCTGCTGGAGCTGCTCTACCTGGGGCCGTCCGACCACCCTCCGCCGCCCCCGCAGTGGGCCGTCTATGTGGGCAACGCTCAGATCATCCACTTGCACCAGGGCCAGATACGGCAGGACAGCTTGTACGAGGCGGCCGCCGGCAACGTGGGCCGGGTGGTGAGTAGCTGGTACCGCTTCCGCCCCCTGGTGGCCGAGCTGGTCGTGCAGAACGCTTGCAGCCACCTGGGCTTAAAGAGCCCCGAGATCTGCTGGACGAACTCGGAGAGCTTCGCCGCTTGGTGCCGCTTCGGCAAACGGGAGTTCAAAGCCGGCGGCGAGCTCCAGCCGGCCTCGGGCTCTCAGCCTCAGCAGCAATACTATCTCAAGATCCACCTGGCGGACAGCAAGGGCCACACGGTGCGCTTCCAAAGCTTGGAGGACCTCATTAGGGAGAAACGCAGGATCGACGCCAGCGGGAAACTGAGGGTGATCCAAGAACTGGCCTTGGTGGACGATGGCAAAGAATGATAAGCGCCACCAGCGGGGAGAAGGGAGAGCCTGTTTGCTGGGCTTCTCCCGCCTTTGCTCCTCCTTCTCCTCCGGTCTTAACGGAGGGAAACCCCCTTTGCAAACCAAACCAGCGGCTGCCCTTCCCTTGGCCTCGGCTGGAGGTCGTTCCACCTCTCGCCAACCGGGATTGCCGTCGCCGTGATCCCGACGACCCGGAGGGAAGTGTGGAGACGGGTGGTGCCAGCCAACGCGATGAGCAAAATGTGCGGACAAAGTCATTCCATGTTCATCATACTTCCCATCCTGCTTAAATAAAAAAAAAATGTTTAAAAAATTACCTCCCTCCCCTTTTTTTCCTTTTAAAAAAAACATTCCTGGCTTTAATTCCTAAGTACCATAGTGGTTTTTTGTTGTTGTTGTTGTTGTTAAGGTAAAAATGGAGATGAGTTTATTTGGAGGGTTCTGCCTGTTCTTGTGAGTGCAAGAACTTTTGATGGGGTGTTGATGTGGGGGACGGAGGGCAACTTGGTGCCCTCTTGATATATTGGCTGCAGTTGACCTTGGCCTTGTTGCTTTGAAGTCCACTATGCCCAGAGGGAGGGCAGTTTATTCATTTACAGCCTGGCAACTTTATGGGATGATAAATCTTGTTGTAGAATTACTCTTGTTGTAGAATTTTTAAAAATCACTTTCCTGAAAGCTCTTTATCAGTTTTCCAGAGTGTTAGACGGATATAAACATGGAGTAGAATTGCGAAGGGGGGGGGGGTGAAATAGCCATCTGATGCAAACGTAACTTTGTTTTCTGAGTAAGGATGTAGAGCAGGCATCGCAATAGCAGTTTGAGTTCTGGATCTGACTTTTATGCAGTCGTGGCCACCAGGACGATTACAGTCCCCAGGGAGATACAATCTTAATCTGTTTGGGATGGCATTAGGTAGTGAAGGGTTGTGTAGCCGAGGTGGCACAGTGGTTAGGGTGCAGTACTGCAGGCCACTTCAGCTGACTGTTATCTGCAGTTCGGCGGTTCAAATCTCACCGGCTCAAAGGTTGACTCAGCCTTCCATCCTTCCGAGGTGGGTGAAATGAGGACCCGGATTGTTGGGGGTGATATGCTGACTCTGTAAACTGCTTAGAGAGGGGCGGTATATAAGTCTAATTGCTAGTGCTATTGCTATTGCTTAAACCATTGCATGGTTAAAATAGCAAAATAATAATAATAATAATAATAATAATAATAATAATAATAATAATAATAATAATAATAATAATCCTTCAAATTAAGCTATGTTGGTGTCTGTGTAGCATTTCCTCAGTGACCTTGACTGATCTTGAAAAAGCTAAGCAGAATGCGGTTGGTTAGTATTTGGATGGGGGGCCATCAGGAGATCCTGGGTTACGCTGAGAATTTTTTAAAACAAATCTGAAAGAATGACCCAGAAATCCCTTATATGGCTATAAGGTCACCAAGTAATGCTTTATCTTTATTACATAGTTATGATTTCTTTTAAGAGGTAGCAGTTGCCTTCCCTGCCTTCAGCAATTAACACTGCCTCCTGTTTCGAGTGCAGATTTTACTTTATGGTAAAGCCAGGCGGTGTTATTTAGGGTTGCCTGATGCCAAAATGATAGCACATCGGTGGTAACATTGGCACATAAATGCTGTGTTGATTGAACTTGCATCCTTTACAGTAATTACAACAGTTACATGTAGGAAAGTCGCATCATTTACATAATGATATCACATGTTTCAGTGTTTGGCACCCTGCAAAAGACCATGTGATAAAAATGGTTCCTTATTTATTTACTTACTCATTAAATACTTCCCACCTTGCTATCAATTACTGCAGAAGAAATTGGATCTGTTTGGTTTCCTGGAATTTCAAGAGTAGTGAAGGGGATTTAGTCCCTTTATAATGCCCTCCTGTCGTTCTGCTGTTTTTGTTTTAGACTTCACAGGCATGGGGTGGCTAAAATTGGGAAGTTGGGGCATAGAATTTCATTAAGCCTATCCTATGTTTCAACCAAGGGACCAAGCAATGCAGATTAAAAACACCCTAAAGCTGCAATTCCATACCTATATATTAAGGAACACCCCCACGTTAAGGCAACTGGGTCTTGCTGCTCCTTGTGATTATACCCTGTGAAATATAAATATTTTGCCATGGTCTTCTCAGACCTTGGGACTGCTGCTTTTAGAATTCCCACTTCCCTCTTAAATTCTCTTGAATGTGCATTTTAGGTGTTTCAGTCAGGGCACGACTGGGGAAAGCAATCTTGGACTGGATCAAGAATTACAAGGCACACCATAGAAAGGGTTAAAACTGAATAGTGTGGTGGGCAGAACAAGCCTTAAAAAGTTGTTCTGTTAAACACATCGGAGGGGATAGAAGGAGGTTTTCTTTCTAAAGAGCCAAATCAAAGATTTTAACTTGTATTTCACTTGGCAATGTTCTTAGTGGTTTCCTAAATGTTTCCTTCTGCTTGGAAGGCATCCATGTTTCAGTGATCTAACAAATTACTTTAATCCCATATGCATTCTTTGGGACTATTATTTTTGAATAAACGTGCATAGGACTGCGCCACTGGTTATTTTTCCAGTTATATATAGTGGACTGCTTGAGGGGAACTGGGGGGTGAAAGACTTAATCTATTCCCACAATCCATACCTCTCAAAAAAAAACCTAATAATAATAGTGACGGAAACTAACAATAACATAACCAAACTAATTTAGCTTGTGGGTTGGAATTCTCATGTTTCTGTTTTAGATTTACTCAAAAGTAAGTCCCTGTTGGCTCTAAAGGACTGTCCTTTCAGGTAGGCAGACCCAGGATAACAGCCTTTTTGTTATGCATCTACAGTCAAGACACAATACTGTCTGATTCAGTGAGATTTATCCTGAGGTCAATACGTAGGAACTGTACCGTTAGATAGAACTAAGCCAAATAGTTTTGCTGTGGGGATTGAATACTACACGATAACCCAGGAATCAGATTGAATGCAATATAATTATGTTTTTTGTACGTGTTTCTTTGGAATAATACTTGAACTCTTCTCTGCAATTACTCCAGCGTAATAATCATTTTTCTTCCACGGCCGACTTTGATTAAGTGATTTGTAGATCATTTCAGCTTTGGACTCCCACGTATTTTTACACAGCTACTGTACGCTGCTCTGTTCTCTGCCTCCCCCGGAATATTCCTCAGGAAAACAAAGGAAAGTGAGTATAGATTCCAGACAATAATAAGCTGTTCAAGTAGTGACGGTTCTTTGCAAGGCCACAAAGAGATAGCTGCTGAGTTGCTTGAAATTCAAACTGATCGCAAGCCCTGTTCGGTTCGACTTCTTTGTTGTTGTTAAGCACAGGAAATGTACCTTGAAACAGCGGAGTGCCTCATATATTTCAAATCTTCATTGTCTGTCCTCAGTGTTGATCAAATCTGAGTAAAGGAAAAACAGTGGCATCTCCCAAAATAAAGTATTCTGAGTGGAGTACGTTCTAATTATATTAACATGATGTTTTTGTTCAACGGATCAATTTCTTGCACATACTCCTACTCGGAAGGCTTATTAAGCAATAGCATACAAAACGATGCATTTCTTTGCCCTTCAGATTGCTGTCTTCACATGTCTTAGATTAAAGAATATTGCCTCAATATATTATTTACTGTAGAATAACTGACCGGCAGTTGAATAGTGAGCATGGCAAAAATACATCACACCTGAGGCTCGGGTAGGAAAGAGAACTGACCTCCAGTGTTAGCTGGTTTTATTAGTTTCAACTTTTCTGATCTGTAGAAATTCATTAAAAATAAATAAGACGGGCTTTTACTTCCTTCAAATGTAAAATGCCTCCACCTTCCGGAATAATTGGACTTCACTCCTTAGTAAGGGTATATTATGTAAATGTTCTAATGCATTGGTGTCAAACAATGTTGTCATGTGATGTATCCCAGTCCCCCCCCCGCTAAACTGGATCATGTGATGTATCCCAGTCCCCCCCGCCCCACTAAACTGGGGTGGGGGTGGTCAGCCCGTGGGCTGTGAGTTTGACACCCCTGTTAATGGAATAACACCTCTTTCTCCCATTTGAATGATGTCATCTCAGTGATGTCAGCAAGAGATATACCTTCACCAGAGCCTTTCCTCTTAGGAGTAACACCTGAAAAAGACTTCTCCCCCTTTCTTAAATATGTGATGGTTGGCTGAATGAATTAAGCTTCTTAAGGCAAAAGGCTTGAATACCTTCCAATTCTGCCTATTTAGCAAATACTTTATCATTGATTCCACTCCATGCTCAGATTAATCCATTCTGCGTTGTTTTAAGGGATCTTGAAATAAGGAGCAATGCTTGCTACAAAAGATTTAGGCAGCTAGCTTTGTGTGTGGTTTGTACTTCGCATCAACAATGGTTACATATTGGTTATGTGTTTTCTGCAGTAGCATGCCAATTTCTTGGAAGCATTGCGATTGTGGGTTAATATTTTTAATGGGAAGTGTTACGTGTGTTAAGCCTCAAAGCTAGATCGGGACTTGATGTTCATTCCTTAAAATTTACTTTAATAGAATTTTATAGCGATCACTGGAAAGGATGTTTGTGCATGCATATTTTAGAATCTAGGGTCCAAAGTATATTCCATTTCAAGTACCGATTTCAGATTGACACCACTTTAAATTTGCACTTGAGTGAGCATTGCAGACTTTACAGACTCAAAGAACAATCAGCATTTAAGCGTGTTTGAGTCTTTCTCAGAGCCAAATATTTTGCCGCGTATTTGCTTCCGCAAACTCTTCCAAGTCACTCCTGAAATGAAAATTCCAGTTTGCAAATAAGTTATTCTCACACTGGGATAATCGTAGGAATAAACTGCAGGTGGTCCTCGACTTAACAACAGTTTATTTAATGACCGTTCGAAGTTACAACTTGAATGGCGACCTATGACCATTTTTTTTCACCTTTACAAACATTGCGGCGCTTCACGGGATAGAAATTCAGACGCGTGGCAACTGGCTCATATTCATGAGGTTGTTGCAGTGTCCTGGAGTTACGTGATTCCCCTTTTGCAACCTTAAAAGCAAAGTCAGTGGGGAAGCCAAATTATTTGTTTGTTTGTTTGTTTGTTTGTTTGTTTGTTTGTTTGTTTATTTATTTATTTATTTATTTATTTATTTATTTATTTATTTATTTATTTATTTATTTATTTATTTATTTATTTATTTATTTATTTATTTATTTATTTATTTATTTATTTATTTGACTTATATACCGCTTCATAGGGCTTTCGGCCCTCTCTAAGCGGTTTACAATTTTTTTTTTTGCAAATTGAGTCAGCATATTGCCCCCCACAATCTGGGTCCTCATTTCACCCACCTCGGAAAGGATGGAAGGCTGAGTCGACCTTGAGCCGGTGAGATTTCAACCGCTGAACTGCAGATCACAGTCAGCTGAAGTGGCCTGCAGTACTGCACCCTAACCACTGCGCCACCTCGGCTCTTCACTTAACATCCGTGTTACTAACTTAACAACTGCAGCGGCTCGCTTAACAACTGCCGCAAGAAAGTTCGTAAAACGGACAAAAGGCACTTCAAACAAATGCTTCGCTTAGCGACAGAAATTTTGAGGCCAGTTGTGGTCGTTGCCGTTGTAATTCATTTTGGATTCTTGGTTTGTTTGATCTTAGTTATAGCACTAAGACTCCCACAACTAAAAATAGCAATTATGCATTCTTGCCCATAGCACAGCACCATTCAGAAAGAAAAATGCTGAGAAGGAGCAATTTAGAGAAGCCGTTCTCCTCAAGCTCAGCTTTCAATATATAAATAGCGATACACTTGGCTGAAACTCTGAAATTGATCCACACTTCAGCTAAAAATATTAAGCCAATCTGGTTCCATTGGTTTTTATTATGATAGGGTTTCAGTAGCACTAAATCATCTTAAAATCCAGGCACCTGGTTTACGTGGGTTTTGCAATAGACTTTCATATGCTTAGAAGTTAAATAGCTACTTGAATTCTTAAAGCTTTCCAGGGACTAAAACTAATAAAACGATTGGATATGATAACCCCTTTTTAAATAACTCCCCTAATTCTATCTCAACTTCTCAATTTGGACTCTTATCGGATCTCCATCATGAGTCTTTTGGCAATCTAGGATGGCAATTTATCAAGAGCTGAGTAACAATAGTGAACATTTGGTTATAATAATTAACAGATAACCGGATGCCATGTATTTTCCTTCAATTTGGTGGACTGCATATTGTACAGATTTGATTGTGTTATAATTTGATTAGAGTAAGAGAGAAAACTTGTTCCTTCTGATTGTGCAAACCGCACCTTGTGAATCCTTACAAAACCTTATCCCTTCCAGAATTTGCAATACAGTAGGCAATATGCTCATTTTTGCTCAAAAGCAATAAAAAAGAAGAGTGCCTTAAAAGAACGGGGATAGACCACCAGGTGATTTGAGCTAACCCCCAAGGCACTCAGTTTCGATGGCCACTGGCAAGAGATTGTGAGAGTTGTAGTATCTAGTCGTAACTTATAAAGCCCTTCATGGTATTGGATCTGGGTACTTGAGAGACCGCCTGCTGCCAATTACCTCCCAAAGACCCATTAGATCTCACAGGGTTGGGCTCCTCCGGGTGCCGTCTACCAGCCAATGCCACCTGGCTATTACCCGGGGGAGGGCCTTCTCTGTGGCAGCTCCGGCCCTCTGGAACGAACTCCCCGCAGGGATTCGGACCCTCACCTCTCTCCAGGCCTTCCGAAAAGCCGTCAAAACCTGGCTTTGCTGGCAGGCCTGGGGGTGATGAGTTCCCTCCCCTCTCGACATGTATGGTTGTGCGACTGTTGTCTACTTTTATTATTTGTATTTTGTCTTTTATGTTACCCCTTTTTTTCCCCCTTGAATTGTTCGCCGCCCTGAGTCCTCCCGGAGAAGGGCGGCATACAAATAATAAAATACAAATACAAATATCTGGAGGACAGGTTGTCTCTGTTTTCCTATGGGGGATGATTGAACAAAAATGCTTTCTGTGAGTAGAAATTTCTCAGAGAAAGTATCTACCTCTGGGAAAGTGCATATAAAATAGATTTATTAGGAGAAGTGCACACAAAACAGCACAAGGTATTTTAATGTTCATGCTGTCTTTGTTTTAATTGGGTCCAATTGGAACAGACTGAAATCATTGTATAATCAGGAAAATGATATTCAGAGTGAAATAGGTTTGTTCATTCCTAATGATGATTGTTCATCCCTATTCTTATGTGTGTCTAAGAAATAGAACTCAGACATGATACAATGTTCTACCAATCTAGAGCCGAGGTGGCGCAGTGGTTAGGGTGCAGTACTGCAGGCCACTTCAGCTGACTGTTATCTGCAGTTCAGCGGTTCTAATCCCACCGGCTCAAGGTTGACTCAGCCTTCCATCCTTCCGAGGTGGGTAAAATGAGGACCCGGATTGTCGGGGGCAATATGCTGACTCTGTAAACCGCTTAGAGAGGGCTGAAAGCCCTATGAAGCGGTATATAAGTCTAACTGCTATTGCTATTGCTATAATCTGCAATCCTCCTTTCCAGCTCTCCCCCACTCCCCACCCCCAACCTGTGATCAGAATAGCATGCATATTAGGGAGGGCAATATAAATCTTCCAAAGGCATTGATGATCATCCCCCAAATAGCCAGCCTTGCTGCATCTCCAATGTACATTGTAAAGTTCCAATTGTAGTTAAGGTTGCTGTCTTCATCCCAAATTACTGATTATGCAGACCTTCTCTCCTTCACTCTGATTATTTGCACAAGGTAGTGGATTACTCAGAAGAGGAAGAAATTAATTAATCATTATCCTGATCCAGCCAAGTGCAGTGAAGCACATTAAATTCTGGGTGATTTCACCAGCCGAGTTGCATAAGGGCTTAAATGTTTCCCACTGAACAGTAAGCTTTTAATCTGAAATCCTTTGCTCCCAGTAATAGCGCATCATTTCTACCAGAAAGACCAGTTCTGCATACATGGGATTGCGAAAGAAGCTGTACACTTCTGGCTGCAACATACCTTAGGATTTTTAGTTAATTATGTTTTCTTGATTTTCTGTTTTCAGAGCAATTTTAAAAAGTTATTAATTTCCACATAATAACAATTGATTTCTTATTATGGCAGTTCATCTTCCCTTGATTTTCCTATTCTAAGCATTGTTGCAATATCTTTATAGAGCTTTCCAAGGCTTGCTCAATCATAATTTGCTTTTATAAAACTTAGCAGTTTAAGGCAAACGGCATGAAAATTATCTTTTTCCCAAGACGTCCAAAGAGTGTTACTAAATTTAGTTTGTTAAACAATAGTTATTAAACCAGATTTTCTTTTCCATTCCTTTTTTAATTTCCTGTTAGGATGTCTGTCAGGTTGGGCGGGAAAATAAAATCTCTGATGATAAGAGGAAAAACTCATGGAATCAGAAACATAGCAGACTTATAAAGTAATAATAGGTGGATGGGGCTAGGCTTCAAAACGAATTCCAAAAAGTTGCCCTGGAGCATACAAAACATTGAAGAGAACACCTGACTGCAGTTCTTTACAAATTATATCTTGTCTTTTTCATTCAGCAGCTGCCATTCAATCTGGGGAGAGGAGCTATTCCACAATTCTGCTGTTATTTTTTCCCTCCTGTTCATCTGTCATTCACTGATGCTGCTTGAAGGCTAAACCTGCTGTTATTGGCTTAATCAACTTTCACCAGCATACTTCATCATCTAACAACTGCAGTCTAGACTTGCATTAAAAGCATCATGGGGCATGTATGATTGAGCATTAGCGCATTGTGTGCAACAGCTGCCCTACTTTGTGGACCACAGTTTATCGTAGCAAGCATTGGGTGACACCAGCAATTGTGATTTGTTCACGAGCCACTTGTAAATCTCTAGCACTGCGCTTCCTTTTAAATGCCTGGTTGTAATGGATTCCACAAGCTTGTCAAGTTCAATATTACAGGGGGTCCCACCACATTTTGGATTGTTGGGATTTTTTGAACCTAAAATGGTTTCACAAATTGTGATACTTGTCTCTTCTGGGGTTGTTGTTTTTAAAAAATTAATGTTGGAATTATTCTACTTACGTATCATAGTGATCTATTCTAGAAAGAAAATCTGGAGGGCTAACACTAAGATTTAAATATGAGATCAAATCATTATCATCATCATCATCATCATCATGTCCTGTGCAGGGCACATTGGGTGGCAAGTATTTTCCAATAGTTTCAAACATTCACAGCATCTTCAGCATCCTAAGGTACATGAATGATCTTAAGATCTTCCTTAAGCGTTTTGTGCCAAGTTTTCCCGAGGCTAGCCTTGTTTCCTCTTTCCTCCAACATAGTGTTATTTTTGGATGCCATTCCTTAGGCATATGTAATATATGGCCAAAGAACCCACATTCAAAGGGTTCACCGACAAAAGGGCGAACGACAAAACCGCGCCCGACTAAACCGCGGTGACAAAACCGCGAGTTCTAAAGTGCTCTGACGAATGAGCGCTGAACTGCGCCGACAACAGCGCGGTGACAGAAGCGCGCTGTAAAACTAAACCTAACCCTAACCCTAACCCCCAACCCTAAACCCAACCCTAACCCCAACCCTAACCCCAAACCTAACTCCAAATTTAACCCCAACCCTAACCCCAAATCTAACCCCAAACCTAACCCTAATCCCCAACCCTAAACCCAACCCTAACTCCAAACCTAACCCCAAACCTAACCCCAAACCTAACCCTAAACCTAACCCTAAACCCAACCCTAACCCCAAACCTAACCCTAACCCCAAACCTAAACCTAAACCTAACCCTTACCTTAAGTTAAATCGGCTTTCTGTCGACGCACTGTTGTAAAGTGCCCTTCTGTCTCCGCGCGGTTGTCGCCATGCTGTTGTCGGCACGTTGATGACATCGCGGTTTTAGCGACGCGGTTTTGTCAGCACGGTTTTGTCGTGCGTGGTTTTGTCGGGTCACGCATTCAAAGTTCATTCCCAGTTCTAAATCGGATCTTTGTAAATAGGACCTCTTCATTAGTGAAATGGTCACGCTATGAGACGTGGAGAGTCTTCTCAAGCAGCATTGTTAGAAAATATTTAACTAATCGTCTTGGTTGTGCACGTATGTGTTTCACAAGCATATATTGCAGTTGGTATAACAACACTCTTGAAGAGTTTTTTTATCTATGTGGTAATACTTATGGCTTCCGTAGATCAAATTGGGCACATGCATTGAAACGCATCCACTGCCATTCCAATTTGATAGTTAATGTCCTTGTCTGCACCTCCATTGATAGACATAATGCTGACAAGATAGATACACTGTTGGGCTTAGTCTATTCTCTGACCATGGATTGTTATAAGCATATTATCCTGAATACTTCCGACTTGCATTAACACGGTCCCAAAATTTATACGTAAGCCAATCTTGTTGGCTTCATTATGTAAACTGGTGGTCATTTCTTGCAAGTATCCCTTTGTTTCACCAAGCAGTGTGATAACATCTGCAAAATATAAATCTGTGAGACGGGCTGTTGCCTGTGGGATGCTAAAGCTAGGGTGATCCATAGCTTTCCCCATAATGGAGCCCATGGTGAAGAGAAATGAGAATGGTGATAGATCCTGCCTTCTTCCTGTATTGATGTTAAAGAAAGCTATGTGGTCACATGAGTTCTCAAACATCTCCACACAATTTGTGCAAGCAAAGTGTAGGGAGGGGGGAGCTGTTTTCCTTTTATTTCTACAAAAGGAGAAGTGGTCTAACCACTTCTGAGGAATGATGAGAAATTAACTGGCACTTTACTGCCATAATGGCAGTCCAAGTGCTTTAAAAAAAAAATGTCTTACAATGCCAATTGGACTTTGAAAAGCAAAATTCTGAGAGCATTGATGCTTTTGAAATGGAAGATTCCTAAGCATGCCATGGACAGCTATAATTTCTGGATTTGCTGATTTAAAAGGGTTGAATATTGGAATAAGTGAACTTGATGGGGAAGAAGTGGGAAAAAGTATATATTTGCCTGCTGTAAGAAAGATCAGAAGTTGCTTCTTTAAACTTTTTAAATATTTCATTTCTTTTCTACTGCACTTTTTCTTCTTTTTCTTGTGTTCATTTTCTGTATTTTCCCATATTTATCTTTTATCTATGTTAAAAGAATTCTAATGAAAACCCTACATAAAAGAGAATACTGTGGACAGGCGAGAAGATAAACCAATGGAGCATTGCACAAATCAATCCAGAGTTCTCACTCAAGACCACAAGTGACCAGCTTCAAATGTCATTCTTCGGCCACATTATGTACAGACCCAGCTCTCTGGAAATGTCTATAATCCTGGGAAAGGTGGAAGGAATGAAAGGAAGAGGAGCAAGGTGGATGGACTTTAGTGACAATGGATGCACAGAAAAAACAGGGTGGGTACAGATTGTCCTGGGAAAAAAATCTGTCTAGATCAGAGGTGGTATTCTGCTGGTTCGCCCCAGTTCAGCCGAACCAGTAGTGGCGGCAGCAGCCTCCACCTAGATGTCGCCACAAACACTGCGCATGTGTAGAAGCATCACGCGTAAGTGCACTCCCAGTTCTAAACCGGGAAGGTAAGAGGATTTCATACCTGGTCTAGATGGTTGCTAAGAGTTGATGCTGACCTGATGAGATCCAATCCATCAACAATGCAAAGGGCATCCTGAAACATTATTAAGTCTGTGTAGAAAAGTGATAACTTAACCAGAAAAAGAAGCTGGAGACTATTCAAAAGAAAAACCGACAAAGTGAGGTTAAAAACACTGGAAAATGTTTGTGAAATTTCAGTTGAATCCTAAGAAACTTAAAAAAGAATGTAGTAGGTAGGTTGGAGGACTGGTGGACTAGTTTAGATGTATCATTTCCTTGTCCTTTGGTTGGCCTCAGAATAAAACGGGTTACATTCTCCCTTTTCTCATCTTTAATGCATAAGGAATTTCACTGAGACTGAAGATTACATCAGATGCTCAATCAGCTAGCAACTTCAAGCCCAAAAATTTAAAAAAAGGGGGGGGGGCTTGACATTCATTGCTCTTCCTTTATTCCCCATGGCATGCAAGGAGAAATGAAGCCTTTTCCATTAATCATTTTATTTCTCAAGGAAGATGCTCTCTCCTTGCTCCTACATGTAAAGCTCCTTGCTCCAGCTGCTGGCTGGAGAATTCTGGGAGTTGAAGTCCACAAGTCTTAAAGTTGCCAAGTTTGGGAACCACTGATGTAAAGGATGGAAAATCCTCTGCCGGAGGATTTTCTCTGCTGCTTTTTGTTTCTGTTAGGATAATGCAAATAGGAGAATAGAAATGTGTCTTCCTTGCAGCTCTTTGGACACTTTCTGCAGCAGGGGTGAGATTCAGCCGGTTCGCACCTATTCGGGAGAACCGGTTGGTAACTTTCTAAGTAGTTCAGAGAACCGATTGTTGGAAGAAATCTCCTTTTGTTTTTTTCCACTTTGCAGGGCTAATCCTGTAAGGAAGGCAGGAAGGAAACATTCTGGTGTTGTTTCTAGTCTAATTTTTATTAACCTGCTTACAGAAACTGCCTCTCCGGTTAACCCTTATTACATTGTAACAGCTAAGGCGAAGCGTCCACCGACCTGAGTGACCTTGAGTTGGCCATGCCCACCCAGTCACATGACCACCGAGCCACACCTACCCAGATGGTCATTAGGGCAGAGAACCGGTTGTAAAATTATTTGAATCCCACCACTTTTCTGCAGGTTGAGTTTCTGGAGCAGGATGTATTTCGTATTTGGGTGTGTGGAAGCTTTGCTTTCTTCTAATAGGGATGAAACAACAGAGGAGAGAGAAAACGCCCAGCAAAGGCACATACTTTCAAGTTTGAAAGGCTGAAATAGCAATAGCAGTTAGACTTATATACCGCTTCATAGGGCTTTCAGCCCTCTCTAAGCAGTTTACAGAGTCAGCATTTGCCCCCAACAACAATCTGGGTCCTCATTTCACCCACCTCGGAAGGATGGAAGGCTGAGTCAACCTTGAGCCAGTGAGATTTGAACAGCAGAACTGCCGAACTAGCAGTCAGCTGAAGTAGCCTGCAGGGCTGCATTTAACCACTGCGCCACCTCGGCTCGGAAATGTGCCTATCATCTTTTTTTCTTTTAAAATTCGCCTTTTTGGAGAAAGCATATGAAATAGTACAAGATTTCACACTGGGAATGAAGAAGGCATCAAATACAATACCTGTTTTCTGGTTTTGCTTCTGAAAATGAAACATGTTTCTGAATAGCTACTTGGACCAACCTAAGTACTAATTCATAATTTCATATCCGGTCACATGGGCATCAAGCCACTCCCACAAAGGAGGCCACACCCACAGAGTAGGTTCCAACAATTTTTGAATCCCACTACTGACCTGTACTGAAATGTAGCTGACAAGGATTAGGTGGAAAACAGTAGATGAAAGACGAGATGGAAGGCAAGACTCATTTGTGCTTGTCTTCTGCTTCCAATGCATACAGGTAGTCCTTGACTTACAACAATTCATTTAGTGACCTGTTCTGACCCCCCTCTTCAACACCAAAGCACGCCGAGACAAAGATACTTCAAGGATTTATTAACACACAGACTAGACTTTGGCAGCAATCCAGCACAGACCAGGCCTTGGCAGCAATCCAGCACAGACAATCCAGCACCTTGGCAGCAATACAGCCTGCCAAGCTAGCCACGAGAGTTCTTCAACTTTAGTGAATACGTTGACTCCTGCAAAGGGCGTGTGCACAATCATTCCTTTTATAGTAGCAATAGCAATAGCAGTTGGACTTATATACCGCTTCATAGGGCTTTCAGCCCTCTCTAAGCGGTTTACAGAGTCAGCATATCGCCCCCACAGTCTGGGTCCTCATTTCACCCACCTCGGAAGGATGGAAGGCTGAGTCAACCTTGAGCCGGTGAGATTTGAAAGGCTGAACTGCAGATAACAGTCAGCTGAAGTGGCCTGCTGTACTGCACCCTAACTGTGCCACCTCGGCTCTTCATAGTCTTGAGAGGAGCCTAATTACCACCAGCTGAGTGCAATTATCTCCTGTAACTGCATAACTGTTATTTACGCCTATTAGCCCTCCGTTGCCAGGCATCCAGGACCAACTCCCTTGTCTCCTCCCCACTGCTCCAATGCTTGACGTCAGGATCACACTCCCTTGTCTCCTCCCCACTGGTCCAAGGCTCAGGCGCCTCCTGGTGGCCAACCAGCCTCTCTGTGCCCTGCTCGGAGTCAGAACCCTATCCAGGGTCCTCCACATCCTTCAGAGCCGACTCTGAGGTCCCCTCGCTGTCGGAGTCTGGTGGCAGCTCCAAAGGCTCCTGCTGGGCCAAAACAGTGACCATTACAACAGTGACTTATGACCGTTTCTTACAGTTACTGCCTTTCCAGCATCCTCATGATCATGTGATCAAAGTTCAAATGCTTGGCAACTGGTTCATATTTATGACCGTTGCTGTGTCCCAAGGTCATGTGATCACTTTTTGCAACCTACTGACGAGCAAAATCAACACAGGAGCCAGATTCGCTTAATAATCAGGTTACTAACTTATCAACTGAAATCATTCACTTAACAACTGTGACAGGAAAGGCCAAAAAATGGAGCATAACTTACTTAACAAATGTCTCATTTAATAACAGAGAACTTGGGCTCAATTGTGGTCATAGGTTGAGGACTACCTGTTCAGGCTACAGTTTCTAGCTCTCTGAATCCAATTATCTCGACAGAATTAGTTTTGTACAGTTCTTACCCAGATTGTAGCCTTGGAGCCAAATCAACTGCTTGAGTTTTAATTACATTTTCCCACTTATTTCAGCAAGATTTATATTGAATTATACTGTTTTCTGTGGAACTTTAAAATGCACGATGGCCATTTGTCTGAGAATTTACAGCATCAAAGTATCAGGCTTTTGAAGTGGGATATGTATACAGTTGTGCTGGTTGCCATAATTGAAGTTTGCTAGAGTGACCCCTGGTTAAACATCACATAACCAAGGGTAGCTGCACAAGGGATATTCTCTAACCAAACAGAAAAGCAGACATCTTTAATGCTCTTCCTCCAGTAAAAAGAGTTATCAATGAGGAATCCAGATTCATTTAACAACCAGGCCACTAACTTAACAACTGCAGTGATTCACTTAACAACTGTGGCAAGAAAGGTTGTAAAATGGGGTAAAGTTCACTTAACAACTGTCTTGCTTAGCAACAGAAATTTTGGGGTCAAATGTGGTTGTAAGTCATGGAGTACCTGCACACAGTGAAAAACGGTTTTCTCATAGTCAGTATACTCCTTCAAACATGGCAGCCGAGGTTCGTTATTCAAAAATTACAGACAAAAGAATGGGTAATCTAATGTTAGGGGAAATTATCTACAAAATTAAATGCCTATTCATGTATGTTTCTTAATTACAGTCTATTTAGACATTGTATGGTACAATAATTGGATTTATTTCTCTCTCTCTCTCTCTCTCTCTCTCTCTCTCTCTCTCTCTCTCTCTCTCTCTCTCTCTCTCTCTCTCTATCTATCTATCTATCTATTTATTTATTTTATTTGTATGCCGCCCACTCTCAAAGAGACTCAGGGTGGCTTACAAGTAAAAAAAAGGGAAAGGGAAGAGACATACAAAAACAAGACAACATTAAAAGATCCACAACATTCACAACTTAGGATGGGGCTGGACAAAGTCAACAGCCCCAGGCCTGCCGGAGCAGCCAAGTCTTGGTTGCTTTGCGGAAGGCCGGAAGGGTAGTAAGGGTCCGGATCTCGGCGGGGAGATCGTTCCATAGGGCCGGAGCAGCAACAGAGAAGGCCCTCCCCCGGAGAATCGCCAGCCGACATTGACCAGCATATGGAATTTGGAGGTGGCCTAATCTGTGCGATCTTATAGGCCTCAGGGAGGTAATTTCCCCATCTTTCAAGGTTCCCCACCTTTTTTTTTTAATTTACGAAGATAAAGAAGGTTGCAATGATATTATGCAGATTTTAAATTGGGCAACCAAAGTAAATTATCACGAGCCAGACTCCAGGTTTAATAGGAGGCAGAAGTTCCCGAAGTTGTGCTGAGAAACTTGTTTTCAAAATGTGGTAACAACACTCCATAACATTTCAACACATTCCAAGTGTGTGACAATGACCCTTCTGATTATGTGCAGGGTTCTTTTGATATTTTAATCCATACGTAATTAGAAGCAATCTCTTCCAAAACTTTTAGATTTAGGAAGGTGGAGCTTCCAAATCAAAAAGTTTGAATGAGTTCTTGGAAACTTGAGGCGTCGTTGTTTTGATATTAAATAAAAGATTTCACTGCAGTACATCGTAAGTGATTTGGAAGACTGGAGCAAGTGAGGCAGAAGATTAAAACAGAAAGATGACAGATTATGATGTTAATTTCTCAGGTTCTCTGACCTATGAAATATAAGGCTTCCAGGGAGCTTCAACATAGTTATTGGGAAATGATCCCCGATGCTGCTTTGTTTTTTTATTTCTTGTACAATTAATTATTTCTTACCTGGATGAGAGAAATCAGATAATGATGACTTAATCTTGCGTAGGCTGTACTCATCAGAATAAAACTGATTTATCATCAGAGTGGAATACTGTATTGCATTTAAGATAGGTCAAAAGATATATGGGATGCACCAGAAGATGGAGGCAGGGATAAACAACATTTTAACTATCTAGAGAAACATTTTTGTCCTTTCTTCACCCAAACAATGAAGGCTAAAATGAATGGGATTCATAATTTACTGTGGTGGGATGGCAACTTCTGCTTGGAAAGAACATTAACAGTTATCTTAATGTTTTATTTTATTATTTTATTTTATTCTGCCTTTATTATTTCTCAAATAATTCAAGGTGGCGATAATTAATTCCCCCAAAACAACTGTGACATAATTGCAGCCAAGGGGAGTAAGAATTTCCACAAGATAAGCACTTCTATGTTTTTGTGGGTTCCACCACAAAACCGCGCTTGACTAAACCGCGCTCGACTAAACCGCATCACTGACGTCATCAACAGGGCGACAACAGCGCAGAGACAGAAGCACGCTGTAAACCCTAAACCTAAAATTAACCCCTAAACCTAAACCTAAACCTAAACCTAAACCTAAACCTAACCCTTAACCTAACCCTAAACCTAACCCTTAACCTAACCCTTAACCTAACCCTAAACCTAATCCTAACCCTTAACCTTACCCTAAACCTAACCCTAAACGTAACCCTTAACCTAACCCTAACCCTAACCCTAACCCTAACCCTAACCCTAACCCTAACCCTAACCCTAACCCTAACCCTAACCCTAACCCTAACCCTAACCCTAACCCTAACCCTAACCCTAACCCTAACCCTAACCCTTAACCTAACCCTAAAGCTAACCCTAAAGCTAACCCTAAACCTAACCCTTACCTTAAGTTGAATCGGCTTGCTTTCAAAGCACTATTTAAAGCACCCTTCTTTCTCCGCGCTGGCTGTTGTCGCCCTGTTGATGATATCAGCGACGCGGTTTAATCGGGCACGGCTTAGTCGAGCGTGGTTTTGACGGGTCATGGTTTTTGTGCATCCTCAACCCATGTCTATTTTTGGGATTGAAGAGTTTAGGGATTTAAGGAATGAAGGTGAGCTGTGTGAATTACTGATATTTTTTCTACTGGACAGTGTAACTACCTTCCCCTCTTTCTAAGCATTCCTTTTTCTTAACAACATCTTATTTTATTATTTTATTTTGCTATTTTTGGAGAGCATAGACGTAATTGCTTAGGAACTATGTGAAGTTGATAAAACTTGACATTGGTTAAGTGTCCTAATGCTCGAAACACATATTTTGCATTTTATCTTATTGCCACATTCCAACTACCCAATAGGGAAGTCAGAATTATCCCTTATATTGCAGATGAGATAAAGAAGAAGATTGTCTGAAAAGAAATAATTGATTGCCTTAAGCCACCCAGCAAAATTAATAACAATTTTAAAGCTCGTATTTTGAGCTGTATCTGATTTGTGGCCCAGCAACCTGAATTAAATAACTATCATGCAATTGCAGAATTTGGATTATTATTTTTTTAATCGAATATAGTTGGAGGACACAGTAGGCTAAAAGTTATACCCTCACATCCCCAGGTCCTTTTCTGCTATTGCTTCCCACCAGTGGTGGGTTTCAAAAATTATTTGAACCTACTCTGTGGGTGTGGCCTCCTTTGTGGGAGTGGCTTGCTGCCCATGTGACCGGATGGGAGTGGCTTGCCACCCATATGACTGGATATGAAGATCCCGACGACACTTGTCAGAACCACCTTAAATTACCACACACACAGCACTGGCATGCATAAGAATATGATGTAAACTTGTTTTTTAAAAGGCATCTTTGATTTGCGTTAAAGCAACTTCAACACACGCAATGTTCTGATGGCACCACAAACGCAGTAGTCATCCTTACCTTCCACAGAGGCTCTGAGTTTTATAAATATGAGCTTGATAGTGTAGAATAATCATATCCAAGGACCAGTGGTGGGTTTCAAAAATTTTTGGAACCTCTTCTGTAGGTGTGGCCTGCTTTCCGGGTCCACTGGTGGAACCTCTTCTAACCGGTTCGGTAGATTTGACGAACCGGTTCTACCAAATAGGTGCGAACTGGTAGGAACCCATCTCTGCTTCCCAACATTTTTGGAATTGTTTAAAAGCCACTCACAGCACTGCAAAAAGTGACACAGCACAGTGGGCCATGGCAACATATATGATTCTTCTTTCTCCTATTTCCCACCACAATTACCTTATGGGGAAACCGGGGCTGAGGAAGCATGCTTGTCCGATGCAGAATGCAGTGGCCTGAACAGTTTTATGGAGCCTAGAGCTGCAACCATTGCCACTATGTCTTCTGGGTGCAATTCAAGGTGCTGGTTCTTACCTTTAAAGCCCCCAAAGGCTTGGGGCAGGCTAATTGAAGGACCACCTCCACTCTATTACATCCACCTGCCTCACCAGGATCGGAAGGCAGAGTATGTTGTAGGTCCCATCTATTAGGGAAAGACACCTGGTGGGATCAAGGTGGTGGCCACTTCTCTATGAAACACCATTTCCTCCAAGGTATGATTGGCTTGTTGCTTTTCCAAAAAGCCCTGAAGACATGACTTTGTCAGTGAGCCTGAGGACCATGAATGTAGATGGAACCAATCAAGTGGTAGATTTGATTGCATTCTGCTGCCATGGGGATGAGTAGTATAGGATTTTAGGGATTTCTATGTTGTAGATTTTTAATGTTCTAAGCTGCCCAGAATCACCTATGTGTGAGTTGAGTGTCCATATAAATATGTTTAATAAATAAATATAAATATTTATGTATCATCCAGAGTGTTCTGACCCCCTCCTCCATTTAGTAACGAATGCCGAGACAAGCTTAACTGAAATGTACTTTAATAGCAAGACACCAAAACCTCGGTGGCTGAAAGCCAAGCATAACAAACAGATAAGGACGTTGGCAGCAACTCAGACAAACTCAGGCAGCAATAAACACAGATAAGGCTTGGCAGCAATCCAGCCTGCCAAGCTCACAGTAATGTCCTCCGACATTCAAGTCCTGCATTGACTTCTGCAAAGAGGGCCGTGTGCACAAGTAGCTTTTATAGTCTGGAGAGGAGCCCAATGACCACCAGCTGAGTACAATCACCTCATGTAATTGCATAATTGTTCCTGATGCCTATTAGCTCTTCGATGGCGTGCATCCAGGAACAACTCACTACTGGCCTCCAGCTCACTCTCCTTTGTCTCCTCCCCACTGGTCCAAGGCTCAGGTGTCTCCTGGTTGCCAACCAGCCACTCTGCGCCCTGCTCGGAGTCGGAACCCTGTCCAGGGTCCTCCACATCCTCCACAGCTGACTAACAGGGCCCCTCGCTGTTGGAGTCTGGTGGCAGCTCCAGCGGCTCCTGCTGGGCCACAACACAGAGGGTTTCCATGAAAGAGGGTGGACTTGACCATGAGTCTCAGTAGGAACAGTCCAACACCTGAACTCCTCCACCATGCTGGTTTAGTAGCACAAGAGAGGATGGGGTAGTTATTCCTTGCCACCAGTTCTCATCCCAGGAGACTCTCTGCTACCTTCCCTTCTTTGTGTTTTCTTTTTATTTGAACTAGAAACAGAGCTACAATCCTCCCTTTTTATTTTCCAAGAACTTCCAAGGAGTCCAGAGGCATTATAAGAAATGTAGAGGCAGTGCCAGCTTCTGAATTATTATTTGTAATTGAAACTTTAAAAACCAGGAGGACCAAGGGAGCTGGCAGGCAAGCACCAAGTAAAGTGTCAAGAGGTACACTTGGATCCATAAGACGTCAGCTTCAAATTGTTCTTGCATGGAAGAATGAACTGAAAAAAGAGCTATTACAATTACATGAATTATTTTAGGGCAATAATACAACACATTCATTAACCAAAGCTGTGCAACCTGTTTTGCAGAGAAGCTGTTTTCTGGTTGTTTGAGTGATTATTTTTTTTGTAAAAGGAATAATCTAACACAACAGGCCTTTTCCCAAGCTTTGCCTAAGAGCTCAATATTCAGAAATTACTGATGGAGTAATTTCCATGAGTCTTCTTGTGAAATGATCCAGGTAAAAGTAACCGAGCAGGCTTCCAAATTCACCAGTCCTACATTGTATAGCTTTTGAAGAAGTTGCATCATTTTGACTAGCGTTATGCACTCTGGGTTCTATATTGCTTCTTACTTCACATCGTTTTGATTGGATTGCATATATTTTAAATTGCCACAGAGGTGGCTGCTTCGTGTGTAGTTCATGCTGTATCAAACAAACAGTCCTGATTGTCCTCAGGAAAATATTCTTGGAAAACCAACATAGCAGTGGTGGGTTTCAAAAATTGTTGGAACCTACTCTGTGGGTGTGGCCTCCTTTGTGGGAGTGGCTTGCCACCCATGTGACCGGATATGAAATTATGAATTAGTACTTAGGTCGGTCCAAGTAGCTATTCAGAAACTCTGGCATTGAAGCATGCAAGTCTTAAAGCTGTCAAGTTACAAGCCCCTTGCACCTCTAACCCTTTAGAAAAAAAACTAGGGGTCTTCAAACCTGACAGCTTAAAGACTTGTGGACTTCAACTCCCAGAATTCCTCCTCCAGTCATGTTGGCTCAGAAACTCTGGCATTGAAGCATGCAAGTCTTAAAGCTGTCAAGTTACAAGATCCTTGCACCCAGTGGTGGGTTTCAAAAATGTTTGGAACCTCTTCTGTAGGTGTGGCCTGCTTTCTGGGTCCACTGGTGGAACCTCTTCTAACCGGTTCGGTAGATTTGACGAACCGGTTCTACCGAATAGGTGCGAACTGGTAGGAACCCACCTCTGCAACATAGCCTTTCAAATAGTGATGGACCCAAAAGCAGACTGGCAACTAATACAGCAGCTCTCCTGTACTGGGTTCACGCTGCTAAATCTCCATCTGCTGCTCTAATAGTCCAGGAGGACCTCAAAAACCACAGATCTGACTCTTTGTGGGAAACCATACTCATGCCAATTCACACGCCAAAAATAAGCATCGCACAGGGATCTAAATCTGATTTTGTTTTGACTCAACCATGTTCTTGAACCTTCAGGCACAATGTCGCTCCTGGTAGGGCCCAGGATTCAGCTCTATGTACATAACTTGTACCTCGTATTAAAGCAGCATATTGGAAAACTGATCTTTTCCTGTGTATTCTGACTTGAACCTTCAAATGAGGAAGGAGCAGAATGACTAAGGTCATTTCCTTCTATCTCCAACACTCACAAACAGCCTTTCCCAAACCTTTTGGCACCAGGGACTGGTTTCATGGAAGATAATTTTGCCACCGACAGGAATGGGAGGGTGATGTTTTATGCGCAACCTAAAGCCCACACATGCACAGATGAGGCTTTGCTACTCACCTGGTATTTACCTCCAGCTGCACGGCCTGGTTCCTAACAGATCCTGGACCCGTACTGGTCCACAGTCCAGGGATTGGGGACCCCTGGCCTAGAAAGATACCATAATTAATGGTACTGAACCATGATAAGAGAGCTAATAGCATCATGATTGATATTACTGGAAGCCCTTCATGACACTGGCAGAAAGTGACAAAAACGCTACTGTTTTCTGTTGGCAATTTGTTTTCCTTGTCCATGTCTTACGCACACGTGTGTACAAAAATATTGCAGAGATCGATGATTCGTCCTCTTTCGCAATGCTAGATGTTTACACTTCTTAACAGAGAGAACTAAAAACATTTGGTTTGGTTGAGAGACGCACAAACTGAGTGAATGAAAGCTGCTCGGTATCTTACAGTGGGAAACAGTTTTATAGAAACTGCACGGAAATTTTTACAGTGGATTGCATTCATTACATATCACACTTAATCATACACGCTAAGAAGACCCATCTGTAGGTTGCTGGTGGGCCTCATTTGGTAGATTGTTTCATTGTTTTGAGTGTCAATCTGAATGTAGCTCCAGTGGGAAATGTGTTCAATCATCATTACATTACTTTGAGATTCACACTGTCCTGAATTTTCAAATCTACAGCCATACTATTATATAACTGCTCAGGTTTAAAGATCTATCTTAATTATATATAACCTGAATGTATTCCTAAGCGTCAGAGGTGGGTTCCTACCAGTTCGCACCTATTTGGTAGAACCGGTTCGTCAAATCTACCGGACCAGTTAGAAGAGGTTTCACCAGTGGACCCTACAGAAGAGGTTCCAAATTTTTTTGAAACCCACCACTGTTAAAGGGTTAGGGGTGCAAGGATCTTGTAACTTGAAGGCTTTAAGACTTGCATGCTTCAATGCCAGAGTTTCTGAATAGCTACTTGGACCGACCTAAGTACTAATTCATAATTTCATATCCAGTCACATGGGTGGCAAGCCACTCCCACAAAGGAGGCCACACCCACAGAGTAGGTTCGAACAATTTTTGAAACCCACTACTGCTAAGCGTTAAAAAAATCTGTAGCCAATGTCTTTAAAATAGTGGATGCTGTCTCATGTCCAAATTTAGTCCATCTGTACTGATATTACTAACATTAATTGTCAGCGATTATCCAGATTTTAGGTAGGAGTTTTCTAACCTTATCTAAAGAATGGAACCTCCGGCAAACAAATTACGAGGGTGTTCTGCCAATGGCCCTCCCAGAGATTGGTTCAAAATGCAGTGACTCCTACTCAGTATAGCTGATTCATCTCTTCAACAAATGAGCTTACAAATTAAGTTTTTCTCACACTATCCCACTGCAAATCAATATTCCACAGGACCAATGAGTTGCTATTGTCTTATTGGTGCTACCAAGAGTTTGATTTTAGCGAAGGTCTGGTTTTATAATGTAGCAAATGTGAATATAAAAGAAGTATGCTTATACTGAGGTAGGATTTGCAGAGCCGGGGGAAGAGTGAAAAGGGGGATCAGCCTAAAACAGTGTTTCTCAACCTTGGCAACTTGAAGATGTCTGGACTTCAACTCCCAGAATTCCCCAGCCAGCATTCGCATTCGCTGGCTGGGGAATTCTGGGAGTTGAAGTCCAGACATCTTCAAATTGCCAAGGTTGAGAAACACTGGCCTAAAATCACAATGTAACCACAAATAAACAAAGATCAACCCTCCTTTGATTGCTATAGAACTTTATCTAACTCCCAAGTGCTGACCATTAATTGAGAATATTCCTGTGCATAGACTTTTAGCACTAAATCAGTTAAATTTAAACTTTCACTAGTGGATTTAACCTTCATAATGGTTTCTTGGTAATCATTGAATCTTTCAAGGCAACAATTTTTTTTTTAAAGTTAGACCTGAAAGAGAGAAGATCACAGACTATATGACATTGGGCTGTCAGTGGTGCTGTTAGGATTGGATATTTGGAGCCCAAGCAATCTTGAGCCAATAACAAACAAGGATATAAAGGGGCTGACGTGGACTGTCACAATGCCATTTTCCCCTTTATTTTAAAGCATTTTGTGGTTAGGCCAATTTGCGTTACGTAATAGTTGTCAGGCTTTCTTAAAAAATTTTTTTTTTCATTCTACAATAATTGTTCCCAACTAAGACACAAAACGCAGAATCTCCTAATTGCATTGCTGAAAGTATTAGGGTTAGGGAACAATGAGAGTTTGCTGTAAGATTTTAAAGGTAAAATGGGGTTTTGCATCAGAAATTGGAAGAAAAAATCAATTTAGTTTTTCTTTCTTTCTTTCTTTCTTTCTTTCTTTCTTTCTTTCTTTCTTTCTTTCTTTCTTTCTTTCTTTCTTTCTTTCTTTATCCAGCTACATTGACAAAATGATTTGAGAAAAGAAGACAGTTATGAAGATTCAAACAATGAGGAAGTGGTACTTAGCTGACAAAACCATGTCATATGTCTTTACTATTTGGAATTATAAAGTTGATTCTCAACCCTACCTCATTTCAGTTTTAAACAACCTTGATCCTTTTTAGTTTGATTCTCAAGAACCTTCATGGCGATACCAGATTATGACTTTACAGTAAATATTTCTGGAATAATCCATCAAATGTCTTGGACCAATGCAGTTTTATAAGTTGAAGTATTTCATTTTTTTTCCTCTAATCATAGATGTTGAGCCATTATTACTGAGGTTAACATTGATTCTAGAGATTAGTGAAGATACAGCCAAGAGACAGAATACATTCTCTCCCCATGACTAACAAATTATAACAGTTAATACTTTTTAAAGTATTAACTAAATTATCTTTTCTCATCTGAATTGTCCTTGGTTGGAAAGATATATACTATAATTGGTTATATACTATAACAATATTTATTGAAAATGCACTTGTAGAAGAGGATAGATTGGCACTTTTTACTATATTATTATGGTTGGCCAGACTATCAGCCACAGATACATTTTGACTTCCTAATGGCAACTCATTAAGATGGAGGCGGTTCTTGCATATAGCAATAGCAATAGCAGTTAGACTTATATACCGCTTCATAGGGCTTTCAGCCCTCTCTAAGCGGTTTACAGAGTCGGCATATCGCCCCCCACAGTCTGGGTCCTCATTTTACCCACCTCGGAAGGATGGAAGGCTGACTCAACCCTGAGCCAGTGAGATTTGAACCGCTGAACTGCAGATAGCAGTCAGCTGAAGTGGCCTGCAGTACTGCACTCTACCCACTGCGCCACCTCGGCATATGAGAGCGAGCTGTTTCATAGGAAGGATGAGAAAGCCTGGGTACCTGAGAGGCTGCCTCCTGCCAATTACCTCCCAAAGACCGATTCGATCACACAGGCTCGGCCTTCTCCGGGTTCCATCTGCCAGCCAATGTCGACTGGCGACCCCCCGGAGGAGAGCCTTCTCTGTTGCTGCCCTGGCCCTCTGGAATGAGCTCCCCGTGGAGATCCGGACCCTTGTTACCCTCCCAGCCTTCCGTAAAGCTACTAAGTCCTGGCTGTTCCGGCAGGCTGGGGGCTGTTGAAGCATCCAGCCCCGCTTCAATTGTGACTGTTGTGTATTTTAATATTGTTTCTACTGTCTTATTATCCCCTCCCCTGTTTTATTGTGAGCCGCCCGGAGTCCTTCAGGAGTGGGCAGTATACAAAACCCGTGACCTGTCAAAACCACGGTAGAATAAAGCGCGCCCGACGAAAGTGCGTACGTGACGTCATCAGCAGCGTGATGAAAAAAATTAAAAATAAATTAAAATTAAAATAAAATTAAAGCAAGCCGATTCACATAAAGGTAAGGGTTAGGTTTAGGTTTAGGGTTAGGGTTAGGGTTAGGGTTAGGTTAAGGGTTAGGGTTAGGTTTAGGGTTACATTAAGCGTTAGGGTTAGGGTTAGGTTCAGGGTTAGCGTTAGGTTTAGCGTTAGGTTAAGGGTTAAGTTTAGGGTTAGGTTTAGGGTTAGGTTAAGGGTTAGGCTTAGGGTTAGGTTTAGGGTTAGGTTTGGGGGGGTTAGGGTAAGGTTTTCGCTTTAATTTTAAATTTATCGCTCACAGCGCAATGTTTTCATTGCACTGTGATGACGTCATGTACGCGCTTTCGTCAAGCGCGCTTTATTCCACTGCGGTTTTGTGGTGGAACCACAAAACCAATAAACGAAACGAAACAAAACAAAACAAACTTGTGGTATTTCTGTATGAAGAACACTTTTGGATTCGAGATCATCAGCAGGAAGTATCCCCCATATCTTGTTGAATTGACAATCTCTGAGATAACCAGGCCTTGTGCCGCGCAGGGTTTTAAAGGCGATAACCAGCATCTTGAATTATACCCAGAAGCAGACGGACAGCTGCTATAGCTCTTGTAGGAGAGAGGTTATGTGGGTAAACATTGAAACATCCATTGTTAGCTGTGTCAGTATATGTAGAACCAGTTTACATTGCCAGAGGGCTTCAGTGACCACACACAACGTATATATTTGTGACTAACAATGTTCTTGGCTGTATTAGAAGCAGCAACATATCAAAAACATGTGAAATCTTTTTCTTTTTTTTGTCTCTGCTCAGCACTGGGGACACCACACTCAAGGTATTGCATATGATTCTGGGCACCACATTTCTAGAAAGATAGGACCAGGTTAGAGACAGTTCAGAAGGGCAGTAAAGATGATACAGAAATTTAAGGAAATTCCCCCGGAGGTTAGATGGAAGGCCCATTGGCTATTCTCAGTACGAACAGAAGAAAACTTAGGAAACATGATAGTTTAAACTCATACAGGGAGCTATAAGGAAGACAAGTCAAGAACTATTTTTCCTGGTCACAAAGAAGAAGGATGTGAAATGAGGTATAAGTGCAACTACCTAAATTTCATTTGAATACAAGAAAAAAGGGCCCAATAGAAAGATGCATATCAAACTAGAACCACCTACCTGGCAGGAGGTTGTAGGTTCTCCACTTCTGACAGTTTTTAAGAACAATCTTGGGGTAGGTTAGCTTATTTTTCTGCGCAGAGATTATTTTTCTAATCTCTCTAGGTGTACAGTTCTATGAGTCTGATTTAAAGAATAAATTCTGCAGATATATGCAGATATTGACTGCATATAACAAACCAATTATATGATGTTTTTCCTGGTTCCACCACAAAACCGCGGTCGTCTAAAGCGCGCTCGACGAAACCACGTACCTGACGTCATCACAGCGCGACGAAAAAAGCACGCTGTGAGCGGTAAAGGTAAAATTAACGCGTAAAACTAAACCTAACGCCCCCAAACCTAACCCTAAACCTAACCCTAAACCTAACCCTTAACCTAACCCTAAACCTAACCCTAAACCTAACCCTGAACGTAACCCTAAACCTTACCCTAAACCTAACGCTAACCCTTAACCTAACCCTAAACCTAACCCTAACGCTTAACGTAACCCTAAATCTAACCCTAACCCTTAACCTAACCCTTACCTTTACGTGAATCGGCTTGCTTTAAAAGCGCTTTTTAAAGCGCCCTTTTTTCTCCGTGGTCATTTTTGTCGCGCTGCTGATGACGTCAGTGACGCGCTTTAATCAGGCGCGCTTTAGTGGACCGCGGTTTTGTCGTGCCACGGTTTTTCCTTCCTTCCTTCCTCCCTCCCTCCCTCCCAGCCTGTAAAAATGTGCTTTTAATTTTCGTGTGAATCTAACCTAAAGCACTAAGATGCATTAAAAAAAATCCCCTAATCGTACAGGAACACTGCTATTTATTCCAAGGCTTTTACTCGTTTGGTTATGTAACAATCAGACACAGTGCTTTAACTATGAAGGCTTCTTTGATGCTTTCTGAGGAAAAAAACATTGCAATCCCAAACATGATGCAGCCAAGCTATCTTAAATCAGGGAGTCCGTTTGTGTTTTCACAAAGTTAGGTTTGATTGACATCACTGAGGTTTTTCAGTCTTTCTCTCTGTTGGGTCACACGGTCTTCACAAGTCTGTCTTCAAGGCCTGTAAAAACTTGCCTTTCCCTGAGTTAACGATGTGTAGAAGAATGAGTTGTTCCAAATCCTTATTTTCTGTGAAGAGAATTAACGGAACAAAAATTACTGGAATTCAACCCCAGGATTTTGCAGCATCTTTGTATAACAGGTGCCTGATGGGCCAAGGAGTCAATTATTTTCTCTGTTTCAAAGCAGGAACAAACACTTCGCCAAGGAACATTTCTTTCACGTGGAGGAATACAGCTTCTCTTGACTGGTCCTCCTTTGACCCCATTTGTGAAATTGGTGATAGCAATAGCAATAGCAGTTAGACTTATATACCGCTTCATAGGGCTTTCAGCCCTCTCTAAGCGGTTTACAGAGTCAGCATATCGCCCCCACAGTCTGGGTCCTCATTTCACCCACCTCGGAAGGATGGAAGGCTGAGTCAACCTTGAGCCGGTGAGATTAGAACCGCTGAACTGCAGATAACAGTCAGCTAAAGTGGCCTGCAGTACTGCACCCTAACCACTGCGCCACCTTGGCTCATTCCCTCCGGGCAACTCTGCAAAATGTTGGTAAGTGTAGGGCCCACACAAAGGCTCAGGGAGAGGGAAAATGGATTGGATTGGATTGGATTGTTTATTTATATGCCGCCCTTTTCCCTGGGGGGACTCAGGGCGGCTCACAATCAAAAGGAAGGGGGGGGGACAGACTTTTACATATAAAACAGTACATGATTAAAACGCAACATTCATACCATTCGGGTGGGTTACAATCTTTAGCCCCAGGCCTGACGGGATAGCCAGATTCTAAGGGCTGTGCGGAAGGTCTGGAGGGTGGTGAGGGTACGAATCTCCATGGGGAGATCGTTCCATTGGGTCGGGGCTACCACCGAGAAGGCTCTCCTCCGCGTGGTGGCCAGTCGGCATTGGCCAGTGGATGGAACTCGGAGGAGGCCTAAACGATGAGATCTAATGGGTCGTGTGGAGGTGATCGGCAGTAGCCAGTCTCTCAAGTACCCAGAAGGCCTCTGGAGCCCGGGTGAGGCAGTTTTCGTCCTCCCAGAGGTTCAAGGAAAGCCTCCAGAGCCTGGGGAAGGTGAAAACACCACTTCCCCCGGGTGGTGCAGGAAGCCAACTAGGCCATGGCCACACCCACCCAGCAACCGAACAGAGAACCCGTTGCTGAAATTTTTTTAAACATTTTTTTTTATTTTTTACTAAACAAACCACACACACAAAAATAATCATCTTACATTACATCTTGTAGAAAGTGTGTCAGTTGGTTACAATGAGCTTTCGTGCATCTCTTCCGGAATCATTACTCACATTCATATCGAATATCAAAGTTCTTGATGAGTCTTACTTTCAACATATCATAGTTCTGATTTAACTGTTTTAATGATCCTTTTGCCTAGAATAATCCATAGTTAAAAACCACAACCGCCTAACGGCATTTCATTATAGCAATATCAATAGCAGTTAGACTTATATACCGCTTCACAGGGCTTTCAGCCCTCTCTAAGCGGTTTACAGAGTCAGCATATTGCCCCCAACAACAATCCGGGTCCTCATTTTACCCACCTCGGAAGGATGGAAGGCTGAGTCAACCCTGAGCCGGTGAGATTTGAACAGCTGAACTGCAGAACTGCAGTCAGCTGAAGTAGCCTGCAGTGCTGCATTTAACCACTGTGCCACATCGGCTCTATTAATTATTACAGAGTCATCCAATAACCTTAAACCTTTATAACACATTCTAAACAAAAATTAATTGACAAAATATCTAAGCCTTTTTCTCCCCTCAAATCACTGTTTACAATTTGTGTCCACATTCCTTTTGTTATGATAGTACATGTATGTATCATTAACTGTATCCCTTATCCTTATCATTCCATTGTTAGTTGTTATAATTAAAATTGGTTAACAAAAAATCCTTTACTGTTATATCTATTTTCTTCTCATCAAACCAACATACATGTATACCTTATTGCCCTTATCAATTATGTTTTTAACATAACCATCTATAAATTACTAAATTACTACTAAATGAACTTAGTTCATTTTTTTTGTTATCTACTTTCATATATCCAATAACATTATACCTTTATAACATATTCAAAATAAAAATTAATTATTTAAATTTCTAAGCCTTTTTTCCCCCAAAATCATTATTTGCAATTTCTATCCAAATTCCTTATATTAAGCCAGTGCATTGCTGAAATTTTTGAACCCCCCCCCCCGCTCTAAAGGCCATGATCTATGATCTGCATTCAGCTAGAAGGACGCGGCGAAGAATCCTGATCACCCAGCAATGCTCACGGATGTCCTTATTAATTTCTGATTGCATTTCTGCGGACGGGTAATTCTAAGATACATTATACAATAGCACAATGCACATGTTACACATGGGGATAACCTAGAGGGAGGGCTCCATTATTGGCATAAATTGTGTATGCAATTTTATCCTTATTTGCTATCTCAAATGTGCACTATGTTTTCCTTTAAAAATTACCATATAAATGGTCACTTGGAACAATAAGCCGCTATTGCCAATAGAAAGGGGGAGAAATTGCATCAACTAAGTTGCCACAATATGGCTGAGGCAATCAGCAGCAGTGATTATCCTTCACACTGCCTACTTAGCAACAGCTGTTGTTTAATAACAAACCACTCTGAAGCAATACAGTAACAGCTCTGAAATCTTTCACAGCATAAGCGCAGGATACCAGTTTATCAAAATTATCATATTATTGTACGACAAGTCTTTTCTGTATTGCTGGGTTCAGGGGCTGTCACTTGGCTGATTTGTTCCAAATCTGGAATTACTCTAGAACAAGCTGTGACAATTTTTTTCTGACACTTCCCCAGATCCGTTAAAGCAAAAAAATGTGGTTCATGATGAGGCCAGGAGGTAAATTCAGATATACTAGGCACCAGTGGTGGGATTCAAATAATTTAACAACCAGTTCTCTGCTCTAATGATCATCTGGGTAGGTGGGGCTCAGTGGTCATGTGACTGGCTGGGCGTGGCCAACTCAAGGTGACTCAGGTCGATGGGTGCTTCGCCGTAGCTGTTATAATGTAATAAGGGTTAGTCATCCTTACCTTTCACAGAGGCACTGAGTTTTATAAATAGGAGCATGATAGTATAGAATAATCATATCCAAGGACCAGTGGTGGGTTTCAAAAAAATTCAGAACCTCTTCTGTAGGGGTGGCCTGCTTTCCGGGTCCACTGGTGGAACCTCTTCTAACCGGTTCGGTAGATTTGATGAACCGGTTCTCCCGAATAGGTGCGAACTGGTAGGAACCCACCTCTGGCCCAAGTCATGATGAAGAACTACTATTCAAAACCTCTTCTGTGGTTGTGCCTCAGAACAGCTGATCTTGGGAAAATCAGATTCAAATCCTAAGTGGTGATTCTGATCAGATGCATTGTGGGACAGAGCAAACACTTGTTTTAATGAACTTGTGCAAACCAGAAAGCATTGATTGGGCCCAACATAGGCCACTATTTTTCAAAAATAAGAGGGCAGATGTGAAGGAGACTAAATAAGAGTTGCAGAACCTCTAGCAAAAAAAGAAGAAGTGTGAGGTGATAAGAAACTGGCTAAGTATTTCAGCTGCTATGTACATTTATTTTGGATGTTCTTATTGCTTTTAAATGATTTTTTATTGTTTTAATTTTTTTTATACATGTGGTCCTCGGCTTACGACTACAACTGAGCCCAAAATTGCGGCTGCTAAGCGAGACGTTTGTTAAGTGAACTGTGCCCCATTCTACCATCTTTCTTGACATAGTTGTTAAGTGAATTGCTGCAGTTGTTAAGTTAGCAAAACGGTTGTTAAGTGAATCTGGCTTCCCCGTTGACCTTGCTTGTCAGGAGGTCGCAGAAAGGGATCACGTGACCTTAGGACACTGCAACCGTCATAAATATGAGCCAGTTGCCAAGCCTCTGAATTTTGATCCCGTGACTATGGGATTACTGCAATGGTCCTAATGTGAAAAACGGTCATAAGTCACTTTTTTTAGGGTCGTTGTAACTTTGAAGGGTCACTAAATGAACTGCTGTAAGTCGAGGCCTACCTGTACTTTCGGAATTGTAAGCCGCCTAGAGCAGTGTTTCTCAACCTTGGCGACTTTAAGTCCTGTGGACTTCAACTCCCAGAATCCCCCAGCCAGCACAGCTGTGCTGGCTGGGGGATTCTGGGAGTTGAAGTCCACAGGACTTAAAGTCGCCAAGGTTGAGAAACACTGACCTAGAGTCACTGATTGAGATGGGCAGCCATAGAGATTGAACAAAAAAATAAATAGATGGAGAAAACCGTTTAAGGAGTGTATGGTTACAAGAAAAGCATTAAGGAGAAAATTAAGAATTTCTTTAAATATGTTTGAAGCAGAAAATTATATCCAGGGAAGTGATTGGGTTGTTGGACATCAAAAGGAGGAAAGGAATACTCAAGAAAGTCAGGGAAACTACAAAGGAAAGGAATTCTTTTTTAAAATTTTTTTATTTTTATTACATAGACAACACATACACACAACAATAAAAAACACACACACAAAAAAACCATCATCACATACAGCATGTTGTTTGGTTACAGGTGTTTTAACATTTATCATTCTTATACATTTATTATTTCATTTAATAGGTTATAATATACAGTTTGAGTTGAATTGAATTGAATTGAATTGATTTTCAATTCAATTCAATTCAAGTTTGAGTTGCTTTGTTTACCATCCCTACCTCCTGTTGTAACACCACCTTATTTTCCCTTTCTTTTCTCCCTCCCTCCCTTCTCTACTTTCTTCCTTCCTCCTCTCCTTTCCCTTCCTTCTTCCTGTACCTTTCTCCTACTCCTGCTCTTCCTCTTCCCCTTCCTACCGTCTCTCCTTCCTTTTCTCTCCCTTCCATCCTCCTTTCCCTTTCCTTTGTCCCTCCCTCCCTTCTCTACTTTCCTCCTTCCTCCTCTCCTTCCCCTTCCTTCTCCCCGTGCCTTTCTCCTACTCCTGCTCTTCCTCTTCCCCTTTCTACCCTCTCTCCTCCTCTTTCTCTCCTTTCCATCCTCCTCTCCTTACCTCTTTCTTCTTTCCCCCGTCTTCCTTTCATTCTCTCCTCCTCTCTCCCTTTCTTTTTCTATTGTTGTTGGTGTGTCTATTTTAAATCTCAGTTTATGTTTCCTTGGGATGGTATTTCCGCCAACCCAGACATAATTTAGTATCATTTCTTATTCCCTTACATTTGCTAATCTAGCCTAACTATATTTCCCCCCACACACACACTTTGTATCTCTCTGTTGTATATATACTTATATATTTAATATTTTCTTTTCTGTAAAGGAAAGGAATCCTTTGAATTGTCTTCGCTACAGAAGATATAAGACACATACCTGGTCTGCTTCCTTGTGAGGGGAATCTGAGTAATTTAAGTAAAAGGGGGAAGGAAGAAATAACATTGGAAGACATACTGAGGAACTTTACAGTAACCAATTACTAGATTACTGATGACAACTACCTAAGAATTCTTTAAAAACTCAAAATTGCAATTGCTGAACTCCCATCAAAAAAACATCTAAATTGTTCTTCAAATAAGGCTTAACGTCAGAGAACTGGAATAGACAATATGTCAGCCAGTTTATTTTAAAAAGGATTTGAGGGAGATCTAGGGAAATCATAAAACCGCTCAGTGCTTCTCCTGGACAAATTAGTGGAAACTGTAATAAAAAAGAAAAATAACTAGGTGCCCCAAGGGGCAGAAAATCAACACAGATTCCGCAATGATAAATCCAGCCTCAGCTTTTAAAATGTTTTGCGCATCGACAGGCATGGAGATCAGTGGTGGGATTCAAATAATTTAACAACCGGTTCTCTGTCCTAATGACCAGCTGGGTAGGTGGGGCACTGTGGTCATGTGACTGGGTGGGTGTTGGCCAATTCAATGTCACTCACGTTGATGGGCGCTTCGTGTTGGCTGTTAACAATGTAATAAGGATTCACCGGAGAGGCAGTTTCTGTAAGCAGGGCAATAAAGATGAGGCTAGAAACACCAGAATGTTTCCTTCCTGCCTTCCTTACAGGTTTAGCCCTGCAAAGTGGGAAAAAATCAAAAGGAGATTTCTTCCAACAATCGGTTCTCCGGACTGCTTAGAAAGTTACCAACCGGTTCTCCCGAATAGCTGCGAACCAGCTGAATCCCACCACTGATGGAGATAGATATAATCCTTCCAATACAATGTACTGAGGTTTAACAGTCTGATGGACTTCCTCTTGGGGGATAATTAATTGTCATGAGATAAAGAGAAGCTACCTTTTTAAGGGACTGAGAACGCACAAACAGAAGACCTAAATGGGCAGTTTTCTCACCGGACAGAGGTAAGAAATGGGATCTCGGAAGGATCTGTCTTGGGGCTGGTACTTTTAAACATTAACGATCTTGACTTGGAATAAGCAGTGTGTTAAGTTTAGCACGATGAAAAACCCAAAGTAACTGTGAACAACTCCAGAAGGTTTTTTTTTTAAGTAACTACCCAAGTCAAAAATGCAGTAGTATTCAAATAAGATGCATCAGAGGGCAATGCACGTTGTAATATGTAATAACCAGTGATGTGCGGTGAGGTTCATGGACAGTGAGGCAAAAGCCGCCCTATGTCTGCCAGCACCAGCCACCCCCGAGGCCCCGACACGTCCCGCTGTATGACCAGCACCAATGAGTAAAAAATAAAAATAATAGCTAATTCAGCTGAGATGTTAAGCTCAAATCATTTTTGTGCATTTTTATTCTATTTGAGTCTAAGTTGTATGATCTTTAAATAACTTTAGAGAAATAAGATGTCTACTACAGACACAACTGTGCTCTGCACACAAATATGCACACACAAATAAGGGAACTGATAAAAAAAGTGCAAACTGTGAACTTTAGTTTATATCAGAAGTGATAAAGGATTTCTAGCTATTTTTATTATGTGCACGATCTTGAAAATTGACATAAAACGCTAAAGGCAGGTAATGCATATAAATTTTACATTGTACCCGCTATATGGAAAATGATCCAAGAGGAAGTATTTGAGATTATGCCAAATATAGAAATGGCAGCTGGGAAGGAAGAATATATTTCATGAAATTCAAATAAATTGGTATTCATTCTTCTGAGCATTTGAATACAGTTTGGATATGCCATTAAAATTCAAGTATTTGAGTAGACAGAACAATAGTTTTAAGTTTTTTCCCTTAGTAGGATGACAATTTCTTTTGTTCCTCTGCAACAGATAAGAATCAAAGTAAAGCTGTTTGCTTTGATAATGGCATGATTAGCTATTTGAAATATTTTTTAGAATACAGGTGATAGGATAATCAAGCTGTGTACTGCTGAAATTTTTGAAGTTTCTTGGAATTGCGACTTGCTGAGAATCAAGTTCTAAGTCAAACTAAATCATGAAAACTTTGCAATTTTCTCAAAGCTTTGCATTTAATGCAAAGACATGTGCTATGAATTCGAAAAGTGCCATATTCAGTTCCTAGCGTCTCCAATTTCAACTGAAAGAAAAACATTCCATTGATGGATAGCTGAACAGTGATAATACTGATCTGCAAGGATCAATTCGTAATATTATCTGGCACAAAATAGATGTCTGTCTTTTTGTGATGTCTGATTCATTGATTCTGGGACAACAATGAATAACCATGAACACCAAATCAAAACTTTATTATGGTCATAGATCAACATAAAGTGAGATTCAAATAATTTTGTTTTAAAGCCAGAAATATTTAAACCAAAATTAGAAAAAAATTAAAAACATAAATGTCTCTGATTGGACTGAAATTGGAGATTCTGCCTATAGTTTCCAATTTGAGCTTCGTATCCGCTGATCTTCTTGGCTATAGCAGTTATTTGGTGCTTTATTATTTCCAATGCTTCTTTAATCTTCCTTGTTTTTACGTGATATTTCTCAATCAGGTATTTTTTCTTTCTTCTTCTTCAGCTTCTTTTCTTTCATCTGTTCTGGACCCGCGGCTGACGTTAGAACACCACCTGTCAGCTGTGACCAGGGGGGCGTTTGCCCAGGTTCTCCTGGTGCACCAGTTGCGGCCCTACCTGGACTGGGAGGCACTTCGAATGGTCACTCATGCCCTCGTCACCTCAAGACTGGATTACTGTAACGCGCTCTACATGGGGCTGCCCCTGAAGAGTGTTCGAAGACTGCAGTTGGTCCAGAATGCAGCCGCACGAGCGATATGGGGTGTATCTAGATACACCCATGTTACACCTATCCTCCGCGAGCTGCATTGGCTCCCCATTGGTCTCCGGACGCGCTTCAAGGTGCTAGTCGTTACTTTTAAAGGTTTAGGACCTAGCTACCTGAGAGACCGCCTCCTGCCACTTACCTCCCAACAACCAATAAGATCAGGTTGGGCCTCCTCCGTCGACCGGACAATGCCGGCTGGCAGCTCCCCGGGGGAGGGCCTTCTCTGTAGCTGCGCCAGCCCTGTGGAACGATCTACCCGTGGAGATCTGGACCCTTACCACTCTCACGGCCTTCCGTAAAGCCACCAAGACCTGGCTGTTCCGGCAGGCCTGGGGCTGTTGATCAATATCCAGCCCCACTTAGACAGAATGGATGGTGTGTAATTTTAATAATTGTATCTTTTATCTTAAATTTTTAAATGCTTTTTTATCTTGCCTGTAAGCCGCCCAGAGTCCCAAGGGAGTGGGCGGCATACAAATTTTATTAAATTGAAAATTGAATTGAATTGTTCTAGTTTATTTGCATCTGATCTCAGTTTTCTGATCTTATTTTCCAGCCAGATCTTCCATTTTGGTGGTTCACTGTTTGGCTTCCCCCCCCCCCCTCTTTGTTGATTTTGCATCCCAGGTATTTTAGTTATAGCTATGTTGTACATTAATGAGTTTATTTCTTGCAGTAAGCTAGTGCTTATATTTGATAGGACAGCATTGGCATCTTTTAATATGTTGGCTAAATATAGAGATCATTTAGGTTATTTGCAGACTCCCTAGTACACTTTGTAACCATAAAATTGTTTTTGAACAAAAAGGAAAAGAAGAGAGAAAAAGAAGGAAATGTTTTCTGTAGCTATTTCTTTATTTCATTTTCTTGGAATCCATAAGTGCAGCTCAGGCTGTTTCCTTATTTTGAAAATGGGGTGGGTGCAAGGAACTTTTAAGCTTTTCCCAAATGTTTTATGACTTTGTTGCAGCAGATTGAGGTTTGTAATCTACTTACGAAAGACCAGGACTTGAGACCACGAAGGTGAGAGAAACAGGTTTATTTGATGCATCGAGTTCAGCGTGTTCACACACCAAAATCTGAACTGCCTGGGCTCTGCCCAGGATGCTACTTTTATGCCCTGTTCCACATTGTGCATTCTCAAGGCGTTTCCATACACGAGACAAGCATGACATTTCGAAAAGGAGAAGTTCATTTGGAATGTTACAGCAAAGTACATAGGAGAAATACAAAAAAGAGAAGTTCCTATAATGTCTTAAGCTGTCAGCAGTTTTTACCTCTGTTCTATCTCTCACCCACGCCTGGCTTCCTGTGCCCCTCCTTTACAGGGTCTTGCCACACTGTTCAGCCCTATTTTTAATACTTATGAGGAAGTTGGAGAGAAAGTTCACTCCAGCTAAAAGTCAACTTTGGAACTCCAGGGCACTAGAATGAAAAGCCAAGCTAATATGAATTTATAAGGTCCATTCTATTAAGACCACCTAACCTGGCCAGCCACTGGTGGGTTTACCTGTGCCCCCCCCCCTCCTGCATCAACTTTCCTGCTATATTTGGTTTGGAACAATGGTGAATGTTAGCTTTAAATGACAGATGCTCCATGTTTGCACAACACATTTAACAACAGAGATTCTCCTAATGACAATTAAGGACCTGTGTAGCAGCAAACATGCAGGCACTTATTCCCCAAAGATGATTTCACCAGGCATACAACATAGACAAATTTGCTGTTGTTTGTGGCTGAGCTTTCTTTATCAATGAGGCTTTAACAGCCTCGTTTTGAATCTTCCCTGACATCCTTTGAATAACATATTTTTTTCTTTCAGATTCAGAGTTTTTATATAACCTGAAAAAAAATAATTAGAGAACAAGCTGCTTCATGGATTTGGTTAGTGATGTCATGTTTTTCCAATAATCCAGGTAAGCATTATTGAAAAACTCCAGCTGGCTTGAACAAGTAGTTTAGTGGCCAATTTGCACATAGACACCCAAACACAATTGTGTCTGAGAAAGGAGCATTCAGAAGGAGGTAATTAAAGGAAAGAAGTATGGATGGCTGTATTCTATATAAAACTACAATATTAGAAGTAGGGAAAAACAACAATCCTGGGTTGCTGGAGAATACTCTGAAATGTTTGTGCTTCCGTTGACTTTTGATACTTTTAATAGGTCCAAAGAATATATTAATTACAGGATTATTTACTGGGGCAGCTCAGGGTACATTAAGTACTGTTATTTATGTTGTAATAAGGGATGGCCTACTGACATGTTAGATAACTGAATCTTGACTGGCATGGATAACATCAGGACTGCCAGATAAGCTACTGCTGTTGAATTGCTCTGACCGCCAGCCCAGGAGAGAATCTGGAAACTCACGATTGGGTTAACCACACCTGCAATGGTTTAAGTGTCTTGAGTATCTTCAAGCGATTTCAAATAGGACACTTTACAGTTCTCTCAGAGTAAGCTCAGATCGGCTGATTTTTTTCTGGGGAAACCAAGGCAGGAGAAGCCTACAGAAAGAGGCTTCTAGAATCCACTCCAATTCTTAATAGCAATTCCATTGTAGGTCGTGTGACCAGAAGGAAGGTGGCTTAGAAGGGAATGAAAGGTACCTTCTGAGCTGCTGCCCAGCTGCCTCCTCCATAAAGATGTGTTATGACCCCCCTTTGTACAGTGAGTCACGCCGACACAAGATTACTGCTAGCCAATTTATTCACAGTAATTAACATACAGACAAGACTTTGGCAGCAACCCAGACTTCCACAGCTTGAGTATAACGGTGGTGTCCTGCAAAAAGCCTCCTCCCAAAGTCTCTTCTTATATACTCTCTTGGAGGAGCCTAACTACAACCACCTGGCCCCAATTATCTTCTATATCTCTGTAGTTGCTGCCGGCACTTATCTGCCCATCTTTGCCTGGCGTCCGGGACCAACTCCCTTAGCTCCTCCCCACTGCTCCAGGGCCTGATGTCAGGGACCAACTCCCTTTGGCTTTCACCGCTGCTCCATGCCTCAGGAGCCTCCTGGTGACCAACCACCCTCTCTGGACCCTGCTCAGAGTCTGAACCCTGTCCAGGGTCCTCCACATCTTCTAGAGCCGACGCATAGGGTCCCTCACTATTGGAGTCTGTTTGCAGCTCCAACGGCTCCTGCTGGGCCGCAACAGAGATGCATGAGGAGGTTTTTCTGGATTCTTTTCTCTCTGTAATTCCCAGATAGATTAGCTGTCTCCACTCTCTAGATCAGTGATGGCGAACCTTTTCGACACTGAGTGCCCAAAAGGTTGCATGGAAACGTCGTGCGTGTGTACATGCACTCGTCGGGACCACTGTCCAGAAAAGCCCAACTTCCTGGTTCTAGTGCACATGCACACGTGACAATCAGCTGGCTGGTGCACATGTGCAGGCCGTTTTTTGGCACTGCCACGTGCACAAAGGGATCACACTCCAGAAAAGCCGAACCTCCAGGTTCTGGCATGCGTGCGCACCTGACAATCAGCTAGCTGGCGTGCATGCACACAACGGTTTTCGGCACTGCCACACGCTCAAAGGACAGCTGATCATTGCGCAAGCATGTGTGTCAGAAACCTGGAAAACAAACAGGAAAGGGCGTGCGTGCCGGGCAACACGGCTTTGTGTGCCATTTAGGGCATGTGTGCCATAGGTTTGCCATCACGGCCCTGGATAATGATCTTCATTTAGCAATTGCCTCATACAGTAACTATTCATAGTTATGATGCTGGTGAAAAAAAGTAACTTTGTGGGGCAATTCTTGCCTATATAAACTTTGCAGGTCTGTAAAACAAAGGACAACTGAAGTAAGAGGAAGCCCAGTTCCAGTTTCACTTAACAGCCACTTCGCTACACAATTGGAGTTGCTGTAGGAGAGAGACTGGCCGAGCCAAGGCATCAGGAACAGTTGCGCAAGTACAGGAGGTAATTGCACTCAGCTGGTGGTTATTAGGTTCCTTTCCAGACTATAAAAAGACTGCTTATGCACACGCCCCTCTTGCAGAAGTCAACACATTGAATAAAAGTTGGAGAACTTTGGTAACTAGCTTGGCAGGATGGATTGCTGCCAAGGCTAGTCTGAGTTGCTGCCAAGGTCCTTATCTGTTTGTTATGCTTGGCTTTCAGCCACCGAGGTTTTGGTTTCTTTCTAATAAAGTACATTCCAGTTAAGCTTGTCTCGGCATTCATTATTGGACGGAGGAGGGGGTCAGAACAGATCGATAAATTCGAGCCCTTTGCATGTGGGCCTGATTATTTGCACATGATAGTTGGTCAACTAGCACTACTTGTGATTATCTTAGGGTATCATCTCATGTGGTGGTTTCCCTCTCATCTTTTTTGGGGGCATTCCTTCATTCTAAAAGAGCCGAGGTGGCACAGTGGGTAGAGTGCAGTACTGCAAGCCACTTCAGCTGACTGTTATCTGCAGTTCAGCGGTTCAAATCTCACCGGCTCAAGGTTGACTCAGCCTTTCATCCTTCCGAGATGGGTAAAATGAGGACCCAGATTGTGGGGGCGATACGCTGACTCTGTAAACCGCTTAGAGAGGGCTGAAAGCCCTATGAAGCGGTATATAAGTCTAACTGCTATTGCTATTGCTATTCTCATTCAGCTCTCCAATTTGCTTCTCTCGGTTTCTTTTTCTTTTTTGACCTCCAAGCAGAGGTGGGTTCCTACCGGTTCGGCCTGGTTCAACTGATCCGGTAATAGTATGGCAGCGTGGGTCACTGGAACTGGCAGTGACCCAGGCCTGCCACGCCCCCAAACCGGTTCCCCGGTTGGCGCCATCATCTTGTTTTTAAGTTCTGTGCATGCACAGAACAATTTTAATTGAATGTGCATGCATGCACACACAAAGCATGTGCATGAGTGAACTGGCAGTGAAGCCAGCCAGAACACACCCCTACCTCCAAACCTATCATTTTTTTCTTTCTCTCACTTGCCTCTTCTCTCCCAAACTTTAGAAGTTTTCCCCCATATACTTCTGAGCTGAGTTTTTGCCTATTAACAAAGTTTATCCCCCTCTCTTCTATTCATTCCCCCACCCACCTTACCTCCATAGCACTATTTAAACTCAACCTGGAGCCTACCAGCTCTACCTGAAAGTGCAACCTGTAACTTCATATTCCTTCTATATATGAGTATCCACCTTTTGACTTGCCTGGGCTGCATGGAATGAAGAGGAATTGTCTTGTGCTGCATATAAAATATACATACATACATACATACATACATACATACATACATACATACATACGTGTGTATGTGTGTGTGTGTGTAGAGAGAGATAGATAGATAGATAGATAGATAGATAGATAGATAGATAGATAGATGATAGATAGATAGATAGATAGATAGATAGATAGATAGATAGATAGATAGATAGATAGATAGATAGACGGAGACGGAGACGGAGACGGAGACAGATACAGATATAGATAGATATACAGTAGATATAGATATAATTATAAATATAGAGATAGAGATCGATAGATCGATAGATCGATAGATCGATAGATCGATAGATCGATAGATCGATAGATCGATAGATCGATAGATCGATAGATCGATAGATCGATAGATCGATAGATCGATAGATCAAGATCTCAATCTAGATCTAGATATACAATAGATATAGATATAAATATAGAGATAGATAGATAGATAGATAGATAGATAGATAGATGGATGGATGGATGGATGGATGGATGGATGGATGGATGGATGGATGGATGGATGGATGGATGGATGGATGGAGATAGAGATAGATAGAGAGATAGAGAGATAGAGAGATAGAGAGATAGAGAGATACTTGTTATATATATATAGTGTCACAACCCCTGGTAAGCCCCAATCATGGGAGGAAGCTAACTGCTTCCATCATCTGTCAATCGGCTCGTCACAAGAGTCCATCACGACAGAGACCCAATATTTTTACTGTTGCCTTTGTTACACATTTTGTGTTATATTTGTGCTGATAAATAAATAAAGGTTGATTAGCTGATGAGAGCTAAATAGCTTGAAATAGATCTATACTAGTCTTCCTTTATTTATTTATCAGCACAAATAAAACACACACACACACACACACACACACACACACATATATATATATTAACAACTTATGTCATTTTTTTTTACATTTCTTATTATCTTGTGGGGCTGCATTAACTGCTGTCCAGGTCCTCATGTGCTGACCCACAGGCTGCAGGCTGGACATGCTGGTTCTATATCTTCCAAATACCTTAATATTTTAACCGTTTCTTGATCTGGCACAGTTTTACTTCAGCACACCAGGTTGCAGACTATTCTGAGGAAGGTCAAATATAATTTAAGACCCCCAAACAAATTTTCTCAACAAAAATACCACCCTGTATAAATAAAATCAATCTCAAGCAACGAAGAAAAATGGGAAATATTGCCTTTGCCCTTGTGAGCTGTGTAACTTTGCCCATCTGTATTTTATCACTTCCTCTTGCAGGCTTTTCTGGGAAAAAAAAATTAGGGCCTGAAACCTGACTTAACTTCAGGAACAGATGGACTATTGATATTTGAAAAGCCATTAAAGGAAATTATTATGTTTTTTTTTTTAATAAAAAAAAACCACCACCCCACATATTAACATGCTGTTTGTTTGTAATTTGTTTTTAAACACAGTAATCTCCCTTGCTATGAGCAAGATTTAAAACTGGCATAAATGAAAAGGGGGGAAAAAACCCTTGTGGGTAACCATGGTTACGATGAAGGTACTATAGAATAGTCCCTGATGGATACCTCAGGCTAGGAAGGGTAGATTTGAAGATAAGTCTGACTTTGAGTGAGATTCAGAACAAAGCCACGATACACAGTTGGGAAGACTTTGGGTTTTTGCAAAATTTCCAGCAGTTCCATCGTCCAAATGAAAACAAAAACCCCCTAAACATTAAGGCCACGGAGATGATTACCGTATATACTCGAGTATAGGCCGACCCGAATATAAGCCGAGGCACCTAATTTTACCACAAAAAACTGGAAAAGTTATTGACTCGAGTATAAGCCTAGGGTGGGAAATGCAGCAGCTACCGGTAAATTTCAAAAATAAAAATAGATACCAATAATGTTTTTGAATATTTATTTCAAAGAAAAACAGTAAACTAGCGGTGTATTCAATGAAATACTTCACTCACCTCATGATGCTGATGTCCCGCTGTGATGCTGATGTCCCGTGCAGCCGCGGGAGCGATGTCCCGCCTCCTATGACACATGGCACAGTGATTCCTATCATTGGATCACTGTACCAGAGGAGGTGGGACATCGCTATGTGGCTGCTTGCCATAACAAGGAGGAGGTGGGACATCGTTGCAGAGCGGCAGGAGGGGGAGGAAGGGGAATCGTAAGACAGCCCTGCATTACATTAGAACGTGAGGAGGGGGGATGGTGCGGTGCACGCTGCGCGGCAAACTGACACAGAGGGAGGGGAAACTCACAGGGGCACTGGGCCATTCACGAGTGTCACCCAGCGGCATGGCCCCGCCCCTTTTTCTCCTCCATTTCGGGCAAAATTTTCACTGACTCGAGTATAAGCCGAGGCGGCTTTTTTCAGCCCAAAAAGTGGGCTGAAAAACTAGGCTTATACTCGAGTATATACAGTATTTATAAAATATCAGGAGTTGACAGATAAGTATGAGTAACCTAATAATTTTTTTCAGGGAAAAAGTAGACTGTGTTATTTCCGGAAACAGTATATGCTTGGAAGTAGGCCGAATGATTCAGCTCAAAGATGACATTAAACTGTGATTTTTAAAAAAAGAAAAATCTGTAAACCACTACCATTAAGTTTCCTTAGTTGCTTATAGAAAGCTAACTCTTCAATTCCTGGCAACTGTTATTTAGCCGTCTATGAAAAGTATAAAGACAAGTAAGCATTGATTGCCTTGCTTTCTATTAATTTGTGGCCATACCCATATAACTCTTCCATACCCATGGAAGAAAATTCCATGTTTACCTGTTCATTGTATCTTAGTATAATTCATTCACATGTTCCCATACCTCAGGGGCTGCCACAAAGAAGAGGGAGTCAAGCTATTCTCCAAAGCACCTGAGGGTAGGACAAGAAGCAATGGGTGGAAACTAATCAAGGAGAGAAGCAACTTAGAACTAAGGAGAAATTTCCTGACAGTTAGAATAATTAATCAGTGGAACAGCTTGCCACCAGTAGTTGTAAATGCTACAACACTGGAAGTTTTTAAGAAGATATTGGATAGCCATTTGTCTGAAGTGGTGTAGGGCTTCCTGCCTAAGCAGTGGGTTGGACTAGAAGACCTCCAAGGTCCCTTCCAACTCTGTTATTCTGTTATTTTCCCCCATAAAGCTCTATGCATATTGACACAACATATTGTTCACAACATGGCTGTATGACAATGATTTTTTAAAATTTTTTGCTATGTTTCCTATACTTATTTTATAAATAGCACACACTTTTTTCCCCATCAGGGAATCACTTCCATGCCCATCTGATCATTTGATTTGCTCTGTTCTGCATCTTCTCTAGATTTGTAATCAGCATTTTGAGATGCTGCAATCAGTTTTTGGAAGCGAGCCCACGATCTGTTGCATATTCTTTGTCACTGCCACTTGACTAACCCAATTGACTATTTTCCAAAGTTAATGATAGGACACATGAAAATGCTATATAAAAAAACCTTTCTTTTGGCCTTTTAAAATTTCTAATCATTGGAAGAAGCTCTACAAGTGCCTCCATTTGCATGCATGATGAAGTCTGAAGATGAAAAACAAAATATTTTAACCAGAAAAAAAAGACCCGAACTATTTTGGGAGACAAAGGGTTAGACTGTAGGATTATCTGAACAGGGGTTGCTCTGCCTCAAGATGTTGTCTTAATGCACACCGATGCAGTGATATGATTCACAGTGCGATGGCTTCACTCAGAAATTGAGTACTTCTGTCTCAAAGCCTCAGATCAAAACAATAACATTGAATCAACTGGCCACTTCATTCTTAAGGAAAGAGCTTTGTATGCGGAAGTCCTTTAAACATCTGGAGTGGAACAACCAGTGGTGGGATTCAGCCAGTTTGCACCTATTGGGGAAACCGGTTGTTAACTTTCTAAGCAGTTCAGAGAACCTGCTATTGGAAAAAAATCTTCTTTCATTTTTCCCCACGTTCCAGGGCTAATCCTGTAAGGAAGGCAGGAAGGAAACATTCTGGTGTAGTTTCTAGCCTAATCTTTATTGCCCTGCTTATAGAAACTGCCTCTCCGTTAACCCTTATTACATTGTAACAGCTAAGGTGAAGCACCGATCAACATGAGTGGCATTGAGTTGGCCACGTCCACTGGTCACATGACCACCGAGCCACGCCTACCCAGTTGGTCATTAGGGCAAAGAACCGGTTGTTAAATTATTTGAAGCCCACCACTAGGAACAACCACTACTGGATTGAAGCTTTGTTGAATTGAAATGCCCCTTCACGTAGCTGTCGTACAAAATGAGAAGGGAAAAGAAAAGCAGAGTAAAAGTAATTTAGGATGAGTTCTTTTCATATATTTATTAGATATTGGTGCAAAAGTGATGTATTCAAGGAAGATCAAGACAGGGGACTTCTGGGTGAGGAATGGCAAGCTAGCACATCTCTGAATAAGCTGAGACAACGAAATGGCCATAACTGAATGACCAGCAAGTGGCGTAGACTGATCCCATGAAATCCTTAGTATAAGGAGAGAGTGAGAGATGAGGAGACCACAGCATAGCAGGTTTCCCATGTGCCAGGAGATGAAGGAAAACCATCGCGCTTCTAACCACTATTGGAATTTACCTACTTCACGAAGTTAAGGTTACTAAATATCTTCAACATAGCAACACTGCAAAGCTTATCTGGTGAGTTTACCTTCATTCCAGAATGAAAGAAAAGCGATAAACTTAAGAATTTAAAGAACTTGAAATAAGTGTCAAAAAAGTAATCTAAGAAGATTATAAATGAATTAAGGGGCCAAATTGGGAATTCTAAAACTTTTGCTATGATGTTTTAACTAAACAATTATATAAAAACAAGGCCTTTCGAGTATTCAATTGTTTAGGTTTTATAGGTTTTGATAGGTTTTATTGACATTTGTAGGCCGCCCTTTTCCCTGAGGGGACTCAGGGCGGCTCACAGAAAACCAAGGGAGGGGGAATACAACATTAAGACGACAACATATAATAAAATCAACACCATACATTCAATATTCGGGCGGGGTAACGGTCCTTATCCCCAGGCCTGACGGGCGAGCCAGTTCTTCAAGGCTGTGCGGAAGGCTTGGACGGTGGAGAGGGTACGAATCTCCACGGGGAGCTCGTTCCAAAGGGTCGGGGCGACTGCTGAAAAGGCCCTCCTCCTTGTAGTTGCCAGCCGACACTGGCTGGCCGATGGAATGCGGAGGAGGCCCAGTCTATGCGATCTTATAGGTCGTAGGGAGGTAATCGGCAGAAGGCGGTCTCTCAAGTATCCAGATCCACTGCCATGTAGGGCTTTATGGGTGAATAAAAGCACCTTGAAGCGCATCCGGAGATCGACAGGTAGCCAGCGCAGCTCGCGGAGGATAGGTGTTATGCGGGTGAATCGGGGTGCACCCGCGATCACTCGCGCGGCCGCGTTCTGCACTAACTGAAGTCGCCGGATGCTCCTCAAGGGCAGCCCCATGTAGAGCACATTGCAGTATTCCAGCCTAGAGAGCACAAGGGCCCGAGTGACTGTTGTGAGTGCCTCCCGGTTCAGGTAGGGTCGCAACTGGCGCACCAGGCGTACCTGGGCGAATGCCCCCCTGGTCACAGCCGCTAAGTGGTGGTCGAATGACAGCTGTGGATCCAGGAGGACTCCCAGATTGCGAACCCTCTCTGAGGGGTATAAAATTTGACCCCCCAGTCTGAGTGTTGGAATGTTGGCCAAATCTTTGGGAGGGAAACACAACAGCCACTCGGTCTTTTCTGGGTTGAGCACAAGCTTGTTAATCCTCATCCAGTCCATAACGGCCTCAAGACCCCGGCCCATCACGTCAACCGCTTCATTGATTTGGCACGGGGCGGACAGATACAGTTGAGTATCGTCCGCATATTGATGGTATCTAATCCCGTGCCTACGGATGATCTCTCCCAGCGGTTTCATGTAGATGTTGAATAGCAGGGGGGATAAGACCGAACCCTGCGGCACCCCATAATTTAGGGGCCTTGGGGACGATCTCTGCCCTCCCACTAACACCGACTGCGACCTGTCCGAGAGGTAGGAGGAGAACCACCGTAGCACGGTGCCTCCCACTCCCACCTCCCGCAGTCGTCGCAGAAGGATACCATGGTCGATGGTATCGAAAGCCGCTGAGAGGTCAAGGAGGACCAGGATGGAGGAATGTCCTTCATCTCTGGCTCTCCAAAGATCATCCATCAATGCGACCAAAGCGGTTTCTGTGCTGTAACCGGGTCTGAAGCCAGACTGGAAGGGGTCTAGATAGTTTGCTTCCTCCAAGGACCGTTGGAGCTGAAAGGCCACCACCTTCTCAACAACCTTCCCCAGAAAGGGGAGGTTGGAGACCGGGCGATAGCTGTTAAGAACAGCTGGATCCAAGGATGGTTTCTTCAGGAGGGGTCTCACCACCGCCTCTTTCAATGAGGCGGGGAAGTTCCCCTCCCGAAGGGAGGCGGTTACAACCGCCTGGATCCAGCCTCGTGTCACCTCACTGCAGTTAGCAACCAGCCATGAGGGACACGGATCCAGAACACAGGTGGAGGAACTTACAGCTCTCATGGCCTTGTCCACATCCCCGGGGATAACGTCCTGAAACTCAACCCAGAGCTGTTCTACTTGGTCCCCCTGTGCCTCGGCTGGAACTGCGGGTGTGGAGTCCAAGTCCGACCGAAACCGAGCAATTTTGTCCGCTAAGAATTGGGCATATTCTTCCGCTCTGCCCTGCAGGGGTTCCCCCGTCTCCCTTTTGTTTAATAGGGTCACAACTTAGTCATAACAGAAATTCAAGATATGTGGTTTCAGAAAATATTAGAGAAGAGTAGAGATTCTAGGCATAACAGGGAAAGGAAAAAGAGACAGGTTTGCTTTTGTCTTGAGACAAAATGACAGAAAAAGATAGTAACATTTGAAATATTTCAGGAGATATTTGAAGAACAGGGACAGAAACTAATAGCTAAAATGTCAACAATGGAGTCTTTTTCTATGCATAGACTATATCCAAAAGACGTTAAACAAGAACTGATAGATGGGACATCTACAGGATAAAGAACTGAAACAAACCTCAAATTCATGCAGAAATATTAGAATATAAATAAATTATTTAAATAGTGGAAAGCAATTTAAAAATGTGGATTATAAAACCAAGGTGGCAGTAAAAATGGACATGCAAATAGCTAGCCAACAGAATGACCTGGGTAAAGACTACTTAATGGATTTAACAGAAGACATTCGCCTCAAAGAAGCTTTTGATCTGGGGAAAAGAAAAAACTGAAGAGAAATCAAACTCTATAACAACATCAAAATCAATTCCCTTCTGTTGGTTAAATCTGAATAATTAAAGGTAGAAGCAAAAGAAAGGAGTGCAAATTTGATTTGTTTCTCCAAGGTTAAACTAAGACACATTTGTATAAAATTCTGGGAACTCTTATGAACTTTTTGCTGACAGCCGGACTGTAATGTTAATGATTTATTTTTTTAATGTATATTTGAGTAAGGGATGGTTTATGGGAAGAAGAGATATTTGCACGTAACCTTATAGGGAGTGAATAAATACTAAATTTGTTCATACTTGTTGGGATGAGGACTGGAAGTCACTTCTTTAAATATTTCTTTTTTACTTTTCTTATTTTGCTCATTTATCCTTTTTTTTCCTTGCACATTCTAGTTTCTCATTGGGGTTTTTTTGTTGTTGTTTTTTAAAAAAAATATTTCCATTCCATTCTATACAATCACATGTTTACTGTGCATAACCGGGGCATATAACATTGAATAATAAACACAGCCCTCACTTATATAGAAAATGCCCTCTACAATACAAGCCCAATATACCTCCTTGGCCCACCATACACCCTCTTTCAACCCCCTCCAACTTTCATTCTTCCTTCTTACATACCCCTCTACTACCTACTTCCCCCCCTCTATCACTCCCTCTCTTAATCCATTCCCTCCCTTCCTTCTCTTCCTCCTCTCTCTCTCTCCTCCTCTCTCTCTCACCCTCTCCACTCTCCTTCTTCTTTCACTCAACTCCTCCCTTCGGTGTACTTCTATTACCTTCCAATATATTCAGCTTGTTCTATTTTAACACTTACATTAAAAAGCCACAGTATACAAGTGGAATCATGTACTTTAGAATTTTCATTGTTTTTTTAAAAAACACGCATCATTCTTCATTTGAAGGACAAATATTTGCTATTATGGTTCAGTGACCATTTTTATGCTTACCATATCCACTTATATCCAACTTTGGTCCTGGGGCAATTTCACTCTCGAAATTATCTCATCTACTGCAGAAAAATTCTACGACAGAAAAAATTCTAACAATTATTCTTGATATGCAAATGTTAATGGTTAATAGAAAAAAAAAGGAAATATTCCCAATCTGCCTAAAAATTAGGAACAAGCATTAACATCAATGCCAAAAAAATTCAATAGATCTTAAGTGATATCAAAAACAACAAAAAAGCAGAATTTTGGACTAACATTGCTTGAATAAAAGTAATACATGTAAAAGGTTTGACTAAAACATACCGTTAGAAATTAAACTCAATGCTTCACTTAAAACATTCTTTTTCCATTTTGAAGGAAGTTATTACATATTCAAGTCTGAGATAGGATTTAATAGTTTTACTTAATATATTTTTAAAATATATTCTAATCACAAGTTACCTTTTACAAAGGAAGTCATTTTGCTGCACCCTCTTTGTTCATCAGTATAGGAAAGATTGGGTGGTGGATTGGTTGATTCATTGGTTTGAAGAAGAAAGAATAATGTCGATAGAAAATAAAACATACAAACTAATATGCTTATTCCCATAAGATATCTACTTTAGCCCAAGACTTGTGTGAGGAAAACCATTTTTAAAAAGCCTATTTAAGAGTTTAGTTGTTGTTGTTAGTTGCAAAGTCATGTCCAACCCATCGCGACCCCTGGACAACATTCCTCCAGGCCTTCCTGTCCTCTACCATCCCCCAGAGTCCATTTAATGCCGACTGCTTCTGTGACTCCATCCAGCCACCTCATTCTCTGTCGTCCTCTTCTTCTTTTGCCCTCAGTCTTTCCCAGCATTAGGCTCTTCTCCAGTGAGTCCTCCCTTCTCATTAGGTGGCCAAAGTATTTGAGTTTTATCTTCACGATCTGGCCTTCTAAAGAGCAATCAGGGTTGATCTCCTCTGGGACTGACCGGTTTGATCATCTTGCAGTCCAAGGAACTCGCAGGAGTCTTCTCCAACATCGTAGTTCAAAGGCCTCAATTCTTTGGCGCTCAGCCTTCCTTATGGTCCAACTTTCGCAGTCATCCATTGCAACGGGGAAAACCACAGCCTTGACTATACACACTTTTCTTGGCAGGGTGATGCCTCTGCTTTTTAGTATGCTGTCTAGATTTGCCATAGGGTTTGGTAGGGGCATGCAAATTCCTGGAGGGATGCTGTTCCAGAAAGCAGATGCTGCTACAGAGAAGGATCTCTTCCAGATGCTCATCAGATGATGCTGATGGGACCTAGAGCATGCCAATTATGTCCAGTTGTAAATACTTGATGAAACCGTGGCACGACAAAACCGCGGTCCACTAAAGCGCGCCCGATTAAAGCGTGTACCTGACGTCATCAGCAGCACGACAAATACGACCGCAGAGAAAAAAGGGCGCTTTAAAAAGCGCTTTTAAAGCAAGCCGATTCACGTAAAGGTAAGGGTTAGGGTTAGGGTTAGGGTTAGGTTAAGGGTTAGGGTTAGGTTTAGGGTTACGTTAAGCGTTAGAGTTAGGTTTAGGGTTAGGTTAAGGGTTAGCGTTAGGTTTAGGTTAAGGGTTAGGTTTAGGGTTAGGTTTAGGGTTAGGTTTGGGGGGGTTAGGTTTAGATTTACGCTTTAATTTTAACTTTACCGCTCACAGCGTGCTGTTTTCGTCGCGCTGTGATGACATCACGTACACGCTTTCATCGAGCGCGCTTTAGTCTACCGCGGTTTTGTGGTGGAACCTAACTACTGGAAAGAACAGTCCCTCATGACATGAAGGGTTCAATAGATAGTAACCAGCATCTTGAATTGCATCCAATATCCAAATGGCAACCACTACAGCTCATGAAGTATTGGCATGCCCATAACAGCCTGGGATGCCTGTTTCTGGACCAGCTGCAGCTTCTGAGTGGACTTTAGTGGCCATGTAGAGTGTGTTGCAATAGTCCATAAATAAGGTGACTAAGTGATTATCTAGAAGGCCTCCTGGTCACAAAATGGACATAATTACTGCACAACAAGCCTCCTTGCCCAGAGATGCTACCTACTCTTTGAACAAATAGCAATAGCAGTTAGACTTATATACCACTTCATAGGGCTTTCAGCCCTCTCTAAGTGGTTTACAGAGAGTCAGCATATTGCCCCCAACAACAATCCGGGTCCTCAATTTACCCACCTCGGAAGGATGGAAGGCTGAGTCAACCCTGAGCTGGTGAGATTTGAACAGCCGAACTGCTGAACTGCAGTCAGCTGAACTAGCCTGCAGTGCTGCATTTAACCACTGCGCCACCTCGGCTCTCTTATGCTCCGAATAAAAAAAAATCACCCAAATTGAGCCGCACTCCTAAAATTGAATGTGAAGCTCCATTCAGGACTGAAGATGGAAGTTCTTTAGGTGGTCTACATACCAATGATTACTCAATTTTGATGTCAAGAGCTTTGGGTCAATCTCCCCTTTCTTGCCAGCACCAACTGGCAATTATCCAGAGAGAAAGAAGAGCAACTGGAATAGGGAGATCCCACTTTTAATCCACTATAGGCAAATCCATAAGGAAATTCCAACTAATGACATTGAAATATATGGATCCAATTATCCCATGGTCTGTAGGATTGCCGCTATTAGAAACTTATGAACAAATCACTTATCAGTATGATAGCTGTTTTCTGATCCCTGAGACAAAATAGCCCACTAAGTTTGATCTAGTTACCGTGGGTATACCAAGAATGGAAAAGAGAAGGTTGTTTGGATCTCTGCCTGTTCTGCAGAGCTATGATTGTCTTAAGGGAGACATGAAGATGCGTCTGTTGATTGCTAAGAAAATAAAACCATACTGCAAAAATGTAAATGAGATGTGCAGACTTCAAGGTGTGCAACCTTTCTTCCTCCTGCCCCAGGAGCATGAGTCAGAAACTGGAATCAGTCACAACAACACGTCAAGGCAAGAGCCAAACTCAGCTGGAGCTTGCAAAAACAAAAGCCAAAAAGAGAGAGGCTTCATTAATAAAATGCAGCACTGTTGCTTGGGATTTAAAGACTTCATACAATGTAGCTCTCTGGCTCACAATTCAGTTTAAAGGATCACACACAGAGGTGGGTTCCTACCAGTTCGCACCTATTCGGTAGAACCGTTTCGTCAAATCTACCGAACCGGTTAGAAGAGGTTCCACCAGTGGACCCGGAAAGCAGGCCACACCTACAGAAGAGGTTCCAAATTTTTTTGAAACCCACCACTATTTATAAAACTCAATGCCTCTGTGAAAGGTAAGGATGACTACTGTGTTTGTGGTGCAATCAGAACATTGCGTGTGTTGAAGTTGTTTTAATGCAAACCAAAGATGCCTTTTAAAAAACAAGTTTACATCCTATTCTTATGCATGCCAGTGCTGTGTGTGAGGTAATTTAAGGTGGTTCTGACAAGTGTCGTCGGCATCTTCATATCCGGTCACATGGGCGGCAAGCCACTCCCATCCGGTCACATGGGCAGCAAGCCACTCCCACAAAGGAGGCCACACCCACAGAGTAGGTTCCAACAATTTTTGAAACCCACCACTGATCACACATGCACATGAGCTTCAATCACAAGAAGCTGGCAGCAAATCCTGTGCTGTCAGAGATGGGGTTTGACCCTATTTATCCCCAGCTGGGACGCGGTGGCTCAGTGGCTAAGACACTGAGCTTGTCGATCAGAAAGGTTGGCAGTTCAGTGGTTTGAATCCCCAGCGCCGTGTGATGGAGTGAGCTCCCATTACTTGTCACAGCTTCTGCCAACCTAGCAGCATGTAAAAATGCAAGTAGAAAAATAGGAACCACCTTGGTGGGAAGGTAACAGCATTCCGTTCACCTTTGGCGTTTAGTCATGCCGATCACATGACCATGGAGACGTCTTCAGACAGTGCTGGCTCTTCGGCTTTGAAACAGAGATGAGCACCACCCCCTAGAGTCGGGAACGACTAGCACATATGTGCAAGGGGAACTTTTACCTTTATCTTATCCCCTGTCAACTTTGATACTTCCATGAAGTTCATTTCTGCTTTGCTATTCCTTTCCCATTATATCCAAGGAAAGAGCTAATAGCAATAGCAATAGCAGTTAGACTTATATACCGCTTCATAGGGCTTTCAGCCCTCTCTAAGCGGTTTACAGAGTCAGCGTATTGCCTCCAACAACAATCCGGGTCCTCATTTTACCCACCTCGGAAGGATGGAAGGCTGAGTCAACCCTGAGCCGGTGAGATTTGAACAGCCGAACTGCAGAACTGCAGTCAGCTGAAGTAGCCTGCAGTGCTGCACTCTAACCACTGCGCCACCTCGGCTCTCTGCTCTAATACCTGTTAGATCATTCAATTGAATTATAAAATTCTCCCTCCCTCCCTCCCTCCCTCCCTCCCTCCCTCTCTCTCTCTCTCTCTTTTACAAATGCTCTGTGCATTTACGATAGCCAAAATACACCAGGTTTTTCTACACTTTGAAGCAGGTTATTCTTTTGCTTTATGTTGGCTAAAAATAATAATCCCTCAATAGGTAGCAAATTATATGCCGTTTAACCAGGACTGAATTTTTAAGACTTTAGAGTTCCAACACAGTATTCTTGGCTGAGCACAAAATAATTGCTGCATCTATTGCAAAACTATTATCCCTTATACGTTAGGCATTCCACTATTTATTTTAATAGCTGTGGGGATCAAACAGAGAAAAAAAGAATGATTGGAAAATGTTGCAGAAAGCTTTTTTTTTAAAAGAGAGAGAGAGGCGTGAGAATCGCTCTTCATGTAGCTCTGCCAATTACTGACCCAGACCTATTGTTTCTAAAAAGTAATTCATTCACCTTTAGGAGAAGCTTTGGAGGAGATTGAAGTCTTTTCAAACAACTTTTTTATGTTCGGGGATGGGAGATTCCTAAGCAATCAACTAGTGCTGCTGACACAGCCGTCATGATTTAGAGAAAATGTGGGAATAGCTAGCCCTAGTTTAACAGAATATGCCACTATACTTAGGAAAGGCAAACATCAGCAGCCAACAGATTTTCCTCTTCAGCCATAGTAAAGGTTTTCCTTCAGATGTGCCCTCATGTGGAAAACTGGAGGGAAATAATTCTTCCAGCAAATGCCCACAATGGATTTTCTCTCACATATTTTCTCTCATTCATTCATGTACCACTTACAGACAACTCTCTCTCTCTCTCTCCTTTCTCTATTCTATGTTGCTTTCTCTCCCTCTGTCTTTCTCTCTGTCTCTCTGTCTCTGTCTCTGTCTCTGAGAGACCGCCTCCTGCCGATTACCTCCCATAGACCGATTAGATCTCACAGGTTAGGTCTCCTCCGGATTCCATCTGCCAGCCAATGTCGGCTGGCGACTCCCCGGGGGAGAGCCTTCTCTGTTGCAGCTCCAGCCCTCTGGAATGACCTCCCCGTGGAGATCCGGACCCTTACTACCCTCCCGGCCTTCCGCAAAGCCACCAAGTCCTGGCTGCTCCAGTAGGCCGGGGGGCTTGTGAAATATCCAGCCCCACGGTAACTGTGAATGTTGCGTATTTTAAAGTGTTGTTCTTGTTTATTTATCCCCTTCCCTTGTTTATTGTAAGCCGCCCGGAGTCCTTCGGGAGTGGGCGGCATACAAGACCTATAAACTCAAACTCAAACTCTTTCTCTCTCTCTCTCTGTCTCTCTGTCTCTGTCTCTGTCTCTGTCTCTGTCTCTCTCTCTCTCTCTCTCTGTCTCTCTCTCTCTCTCTCTCTCACACACACACACACACACACTTCTACAATTATACGATTCATTAAGGTGGGAAACAAAACAAACATTTCAACTAACAAAATAATGTTTTCCTTCAACATCCTTCAAGATGGATGTTAGAATAAAATATTCCATTATACAGTATTACATAGAATTGGTATAATTTTTCACTCCAGGGGAAGGATACTGCTGAATCCCCATTCCCTCCCGATCAGCTGGGATTCGGGAGGCAGAGAATAGATGGGGGCGGAGTCGGTCAGAGGTGGTATTTACTGGTTCTCCGAACTACACAAAATTTCCGCTACCGGTTCTCTAGAACTGGTCAGAACCTGCTGAATACTACCTCTGCTGAGCAGCTCAAAGAGTTGCTGGGAAGTTGGAAAAGACAAGACATAATGTTACTAGTCTACTTCTCCGGTATTGCTGGATTATTTATTGCCCCTGCTGCTATCTTAGATGGATTACAAAAAGCCATTAAAACAAGGCATTGTTATGTTTTCCTCTCCCCAAATAAGTCAGTCAGTCAGTCTGTCTGTCTGTCTGTCTGTCTGTCTGTCTGTCTGTCTGTCTGTCTGTCTGTCTGTCTGATTGATGCATTTAGAAACCACTGGAGTCAGTAACATGAAGTGGTGTACAAAAGCAATAAACGTAGCCAATAAAATACAATAAAGGAATGCCATATATAATTATAGTTAATTTTTACTATTAAGCATAGAAAAATAATTATAACGTTGTGGTACGGGGAGAAGGCCTTCTCCAACAATTAGGTTTTCCACGGCAATAAGAGGGACTTTATACTGAAGTAATTTAATCCTTACATGCAAAGCAACTTCAGCGTCATGTTTCAAGTGAGTAAACATTTAATCTGAAGAATTTTTTCCAACAAGGCTGGTGATTATTATAATGCTAATGGAAATAGGTGTTATCGTGAAGGGAAAGCATGACAGTCTCCAGCCATTTATGAAATGTGTTAATGAACATATTGATCCACCAGAGGATGGAAGGACAGAGGGAAGGAAGGAAGGAAGGAAGGAAGGAAGGAAGGAAGGAAGGAAGGAAGGAAGGAAGGAAGGAAGGAAGGAAGGAAGGAAAGAAGGATTCCAGGTTACTTTTGGACTTTGTTGCATATTTGTTTCTCTTCCAATCTTTGTCAAAGACTGTTAGCTTCTGTTGGAGTAAGAAAGGGAGTGGGGAACAGAACTGGATGGATTCACTCTTCTCTAAAAGTGAAGTGAAACTGAAGTGATAGTGATTGCACCTCCCACTAATAAATATGTTCAAATAACACGCATTATATTTAGATGAGAAGAGGAACAGTCCTCATGACTATCATATATGGCCAATATTTGAATTTTAGAAATTCTTCCCCAGCTCCTGTTTTGTATACATCCTACCTGATGATGAGATATGGAAAACTCAAAAATACGCATATTCTTTTGTTCCATTTTAATACAATCTCCTTCAGGTTAGTTTTCTTGTAGGTTGGTTCTCCTCCCATACACTGTATGTTCTAGTCGTTTCTGGCTGTAGGGGACGGTTCTCATCTCCGTTTTAAAGCCGAAGAGCCAGCACTGTCTGAAGACATCTCAGTGGTCATGTGGCTGGCATGACTAAATGCCAAAGGCGCACGGAATGCTGTTACCTTCCCACCACAGGTGGTCCCTATTTTTCTACTTATATTTTTTTTACAACTGCTAGGTTGTCAGAAGCTGGGACAAGTAACGGGAGCTCACTCCATTATGCGGCACTAGAAATTTGAACTGCCTACCTGCCGATCTTTCTGATTGACAAGCTCAGTGTCTTAGCCACTGAGCTACCGCAACTCCTACAAAATTTTTTGTAACAGTACCTATGCAATTCACCATTATTTTCTTCTGAGGAACTTCCCAGTCTAGATTTCAGCCCTGACTTTTCTCAGTGGTCTCCTATCTGACCTTTGTATAGCAGTGGTGGGATTCAAATAATTTAACAACCAGTTCTCTACCCTAATGACCAGCAGGGTAGGTGGGGCTTGGTGGTCATGTTACTGGGGTGGTGGTAGCCAACTCAAGGTCACTCAGGTTGGGCACTTCACCTTAGCTGTTGCAATGTAATAAGGATTAATCAGAGAGGCAGTTTCTGTAAGCAGGGCAATAAAGATTAGGCTAGAAACAACATCAGTTTCCTTCCTGCCTTCCTTACAGGATTAGCCCTGTAAAGTGGGGGGGGGGGGAGAGGAGATTTCCGAAGCCAGCTGAGCTGCAACTCACAGGCTTACCTGGCAGACAGATCAGGGGTGCAGCGCTTCAGGCAGACAAGCTGCAGAGCAGAGACTGGGCAGGGCGGGGCGGGGCAAGCGAGTGGTGACCAGGGAACTGATACGAGGGCATGGCCAGGCTGCCATCACTACCGGTCCAGTCCGGTACACCAGATTTTTACTGCCTCTTCTGGCATACAGTACCATACTGGGAGGAACCCACCTCTGAAATAGGCCCTAACAACTCAGCAAAGCTTATGTTTGAATAGACATGGATAAAATTCAAGGGTGAAGACCAGAGAAATGAGTCCATGTCCTTTCTACAAGACAAGAAGCAATGGACAGAAGCTCATCAAGGAAGATCCAACTTGGAACCAAGGACAAATTTCCTGACAGTGAAAACAGTTAATCAATAGAATACGTTGCCTCCCAGAGTCATGGGTGTTCCATCACTAGAGGTTTTTGAGAAAAGATTGGACAATCATTCATCCCAGATGCAATCAAGACTCCTGCTTTTGGTGATGGGGTTGGACTAAAAGACTTACAAGTCCCTCCTAGCATTATGATTCTATGTTCTATCATCTTTTCTATTCTTCTTAACCAGTATTTTTCTTTCCTTGCTGGAGGATGCTTGAAATAAAATAAAAAAAATCTCATCACAGCAAAACTCTAAAAAAAAAAAAAAACTTATAAAACATAATAAAAGAAAAGGCTGAAATATTTGTTCTGACCTTCACCTAAAATTTGGGGGACATAATATGGTTTTTTTCAATTTAATACACTCCAAACAATTCCACTCCAGGTTAAAACTGCCAGTTTCAGAGTTGAGAAGCTATGATCTAGTTGCACACCACGGTTCTTGGAACACACCCGTATGAACCTACGCGGCGTGTTTCAAACTGATTCACACAGAATGATTTTTTTCCCAGATAGAAACATTTTCGGGGTCAAATCAATTCCTACTGGTTGTCATTCTGGTGACCATGACAAAAGTATCCTTTTATAAAAAATATGACCGACTCGTGTGGACTCATTTCTGCCACCGTTTGTGGAATCAAAAAGTGGAATCAAGACATAGCAATCTGTAGCCTGTCCTGCTAATCAGTCTAGCTAGGAGGTTTGATGAACAGATCGAGTGTCATCAAGAGCATAAGAGCTTATTAAGAAAACTGATCCCTGTTAAACAAGGAGAGGGTGTATTGTATTGTATTGTATTGTATTGTATTGTATTGTATTGTATTGTATTGTATTGTATTGTATTGTATTGTATTGTATTGTATTGTATTGTATTGTATTGTATTGTATTGTATTGTATTGTATTGTATTATTTGTATGCCGCCCTTCTCCGGGAGGACTCAGGGCGGTGAACAATTCAAGGGGGAAAAAGGGGAACATAAAAAGACAAGATACAAATAATAAAAGTAAACAACAGTCGCACAACCATACATGTCGAGAGGGGAGGGAACTCATCACCCCCAGGCCTGCCGGCAAAGCCAGGTTTTGACGGCTTTTTGGAAGGCCTGGAGAGAGGTGAGGGTCCGAATCCCTGTGGGGAGTTCATTCCAGAGGGCCGGAGCTGCCACAGAGAAGGCCCTCCCCCGGGTAATAGCCAGGTGGCACTGGCTGGTAGATGGCACCCGGAGGAGGCCAACCCTATGAGATCTAATGGGTCTGTGGGAGGTAATTGGCAGCAGGTGGTCTCTCAAGTACCCAGATCCAATACCATGAAGGGCTTTATAAGTTACGACTAGCACCTTGAAGCGTATCCGGAGACTGATCGGTAACCAGTGCAGCTTGCGGAGGATAGGTATAACGTGGGTGTACCGAGGTGCACCCACAATCACTCGCGTGGCTGCGTTCTGCACGAATACTCCTCATATGACATCCTTGCTATTGTTCCTGTTCCTGTTCCTGTTATTGCTGCTTATTTTTTATCCTGCTTATTATTCTGTTTTGTTTTGATGTTTTATCTATTTTATTATTTGCCGTCATATATTTCTACGCCATCCCAGTGAGTTGTGATTATTGAATGGTTTAGAAATACAACAAACAAGCCAATAAAATTATGGCTTTGTTGTTTTGTTTCTAGATAGGGCAGGGTATTAAATTCAGTTAAGTTTGTGTATCTGCATATTTTCTGAGCAGAAAAAAACAATGTTTTGTTATTTTCCAGGAGATGGGAACGATAGAATACACTGCTAATCACAATGTCAACATTCTGATCAATAAATAATTATGTCGTGCTTAATTCATGATTTATTGGCATGAGCATGGTCTAGCTTTGGAGTTTCAGTTTTGCCACGTTAAAAAAAAAAAGAAGCAGCAGGAAGCACACCATCAAACAACAATTGCTTCTGAAAATAAGCAACATGTGCTGGTAATAAAATGACCACCTTTTGCGTCTGTTTCATATGAAGAAGCCTTTAAAAATATTTTTGTGTCTAGTGGATATCAAAAATAAGAGCACGGAATTAAAAATGATGAAAAGTATGAACTGAAAGAGGTGTTGGTCCCTCCCAAGGCAGAAGGAAGGTGTTACTTCTTCCAATAACAAGCCTTGCCTATTCTTGAAGACAGTCATGGCTCACTCATCAGAGATTTTTCCCAGGATAAAATAGAATCCAAGACATAATTAGTGTTTGTCCCAAAAGGGAGAGTTTTCCCTTAAGTCTAAACCAAAAGATAGATCTAAAGATTGAATGATGAAGCACAGCATTCATCATTGGGGGTGTCAGCAATCAACAAGATGGCAGATGGAGCATGGTGACATAGGCTCCACCCCCTTAAACAAGGGTCACTATTTGCTTATTTATTTAGAAGGTTTATATGGCCGCACTCAATCTCATTGACTCTGGGTGGCTTACAAACAATAAATAATAATAATATAAAATTATTATATAGGCGCTAGTCGTCACTTATAAAGCCCTTCATGGTATTGGACCTGGGTACTTGAGAGACCGCCTGCTGCCAATTACCTCCAATAGACCGATCAGATCCCACAGATTAGGCCTCCTCCGAATTCCATCCGCCGGCCAATGCCGACTGGCGACTACACGGAGGAGAGCCTTCTCTGTGGCTGCTCCGACCCTTTGGAACGAGCTCCCTGTGGAGATTCGAACCCTCCCCACCCTCCAGGCCTTCCGCAAAGCCCTTAAAACCTGGCTGTTCCGACAGGCCTGGGGCTAAAGAGTTTTTGCCCCCATTCTCGAATGGTGTATGGTTGTTGTGTGTTTTTAAATTTTGTATTGTTATGTCTCGTCTTTTTTATCCCCCTGTCTGTACCTCCTTCCCTGATTGAATTGTGAGCTGCCCTGAGTCCCCTTCGGGGAAAAGGGCGGCATATAAATGTAATAATAAATCAATCAAAATAAGGAATAAGGAATAAAAATAAAATAAGGAATAATCAAAATAAGGAAAAGCAGTAAAACCCTGGCAACAACACACAATTAAACAAGCCATTTGAGGGACTCCATTACACTCTGTCTTCTCCTGGCCCATTGGCAGAACCAGTTCTTCAGAGCCTTGGGAAGAGTGTCAAAGTGGGCGCCAGTTTAATCTCTAAAA